>NC_133619.1:407918476-408150976 GCF_048593235.1 Sminthopsis crassicaudata | reverse complement strand
AAAAATCTATGTAGCAAATTTTTCTGAAAAAGACTTTATGATCAAAATATATGTAAGGCAGGTTTTCAATTACCTTATGAAAAAAGGCTATGAAACAGTAAGAGAAATGGAAATTTTAAAACTTTGAGATTAAATCTCATACTGATCAGATTATCAATGATAATGAAAAATAAATTGTTTGTTGTAGAAGCTATGGGAGTAGAGGAGCCAATAGGTGGAGTTGTGAGCACTTGGTCCACTCAATCCAGAAAAGATTATGTAGAACTATGATCCAATAATTTATTAAATTGCACATAGCCTTTGATTAAAAAAAATACCTCTACTAGCCTAAATACCTCTACTATATCTATGAAGATCAAAGAGAGGAGAAAAGAACCCATATGTACAAAAATAGTTGTAGTAACACTTTTTGTTTTAGTAAAGCTAGAAACAAAGCAAGTATCTATTAGTTGGGAATGACTGCACACACACAAAAAATATTTCATAAGAAATTACAAAGTGGATGGATTTAATGAAACTTGAAAAAAATATGTATGAACTGATGAAGAGTGAAATTCAACCAGGTGAGCATTTATATTATAACATGAACATTATAGAAACTATCAACTCTGAAAGATTTTGGAACTCTGATTAATTTTTACTTGTATTCCAAACTTAACAAACCCCAAATAAAATGGGTATTCACATATACATAGTAGAATAGAAAAAAACAAAAACAAAAAAATAAGATTGTACATGAAAGCTCAATCTCTACTATTTCCACCTGACTTTTCTTTTTAAGTATGTAAAAGGTTAGCCTGCAGCTTTTAAACCTATTCTGATTGTCTTTTCTCCTTTCTGGACTTTTTTTTTTATTCTTTCCCAAGAGTCATTATTAAATTAATAAGTGACCAAAGAATATTTAAATAAATAGCTATTTTCTAGAGAAGAAATGAAAACTGTCAATAGCCATATAAAACAATCAAATAGAATCAAAGAAATGTAAATCTAAACACTTCCAAAACTATAAGTTCTACAATTTCCTTACTTCTTTCAGCCAGACTCATAATAGTGTTTTGATTAAAGATAAATTACTGGAGTCACTATATACTCTTTTAAAATATAACATTTTTGACCATATACTCCATTGAAAATGAAAATTTAAAAATATGATCATGCTTCCCAATATGTGTGTATTTACTTATAAGTTGTATACTAAACTATTATGCCTTTCATATTGGAAAAAATGAGGAAAAATAAAATGATGAATGTTGGAAGATATGTGGGAAGTCCAATATATAAATGCACTATTGGCAAAAGTATGGATTCCTCCAAATGATTTGGGAAAATAATACATCACAATAATGTAAAGAAAATCAAGAGTATAAAATAGCTAATTAATTAGGATAATAATTGCTATCATTTATATAACACTTTAAGGTTTGTAAAGCACTTTACAAATATTTTCTCATCCTGAAAAGTAGATGCCATTATTAGCCCTATTTTATCAATAAAGAAACCGAGATATATTAGAGGCTCTGGACAAAACTGTCCAGAGGTACACAACTATTTAACATTTGTGGCTGAAGTTGAATTCATTTTCTTGAGTTGAACACTCTGGTCTATCCAGAGTGTTACCTAGCTACCTGGAATGGACCTCTAAGAAGTGCAATAACTAATTTTTTATCAAAGGTATTAATATATTTTCTCCTTTATCATCAGAGAGGTTGTGAGGTTATAGATACAAAATATTTCATATGTTGGCATACAAGGTAAATATAATGGTTTAAACAATCTTCTTTATTATTCGGCAGAGTGCTCTGGGGGAGTGGGATGAATGAAGGAGGAAAAGGAGGAGGAGGAGAGGAAGAGAAGGAAAAGGGAGAAGTAGGAGAAAGAGGAAGAAGAGGAGGAGGAGAGAAAGAAGAAGAGGAGCAGGGAGAAGGAGGAGATAAAAGGAAGAAGGAAGAAGAAGAAGTTGTTTCTGTATTGAATCTGAATGTCCAATGTATCAGGTTTGCAGTGGATATAATTCAAGGCCTGAAGTCAGGAAGACACATTTTTGTGAATTCAAATCTGGCTTCAGACATTGATTAGCTGCGTGACTCTGAGCAAGTTACTCAACTCTGTCTGCCTCAGTTCCTCATCTGTAAAATGAGCTGGAGAAGAAAATGGCAAACTATTCTAATATCTTTGTCAAGAAAACCCCAAACAAGGTCATAAAGAGTTGGACATGAATAAAATGACTCACAACAACAAAAAGGAAAAATAATTTACCCTAAAAAAAGATCCTAATAAAATCCTAACAATACCCTCATAAAAAATATAGGAATGGAAACATGTGATCTTAATATGTCCAAAAATATATCTTTAAAAACCAAAAGCTAGCATTGTTAGTGAATAGATTTAGTAGGTTTTCCCAGAAAATAGAGACATTACATAAGGATGCTTCCTCTCATCACTATTATTTGACATATTATGCTGACAATTGCAGTAAAGCAAAAAAAAAAAAAAAAAAAAAAAAAAAAAAAAAGTATAAATATCGACAAAGAATAGAAAAAAAATATCTTTATTTGCAAATGACAAAAATATTATACTTAGAAAACCCCAAAGGATTAGCAAATAACTGAGATTGATGAGATCTAGATAAGGGGTACCTAAATGAAATTAGGTTTGAGGTCTAGTGGCAGGTTCGGGGCACAGGGAGTCAAATGGAGCTCCCCTGCAACTCCTTTGGATTCGGTGTAAGGATACAGAGTTAAATGAGGTCTAATAGCGGCACAAGAGTCCCCTGTAAAGAAATTTACAGACCCGAAAAACTAGATTGATAAAACAGGTTTATTATGGGGTTTGGAAGTAAAGTTAAAAGGTGTTAGGAAAAGAGAGAAAGATACCAGAGTCAGAGTGGTTTCAGTGGGTAGAAATCCTTTGACATGGCAGGTGTAAGGCTGCCATGTTTGGGACCTCTGCAAAGAGAGGACTTCAGCTTGGCTCTTTTATGATAGGGGTCTTTGGCTACAAGCTGAAGGGGCTTGTGGGTGTAGTCCCAGGTTGGCTGGGATGGGTTTCAGCCAGGGTTAGAATTTGAATTGAATTCAATAGGTTTCCAGGACTGAGCCAGATAAGGATGAAACTATTTGTGCTTGGGGTGGAGTCCCTTCCCTAAGGCAGAGTCCTAGGAGGTTTTCTCTTTTAAGGGTTTTGGGGT
Source organism: Sminthopsis crassicaudata (assembly GCF_048593235.1). NCBI lineage: Eukaryota > Metazoa > Chordata > Mammalia > Dasyuromorphia > Dasyuridae > Sminthopsis > Sminthopsis crassicaudata. Next base: position 408,147,789 of record NC_133619.1, on the reverse strand, counting down.
TTCCTCATCAAGATGATTAATAACTATAGCAAAGAAGGATATAAAATAAGTCCACAAAAATCAATAGTATTTCTATATTGTAGCAACCAAAAAAGGATCACAGGATCATAAAGTTAGAGCCAAAAGGGACCCTAAAAACCATCTAATAGGACCTCTCATTTTACAGATAAGGTTTCTTAGGCCCAAAAGAGCAAGGTGATTTGCTCAAGGTCATAGCCCTGCTAAGTAGCAGAATTAAGATTGAAATGCAGATCCTCTGATTCCAGATCCAACTGACTTCCCATTGTATTATGCATTCTCTTATAATCCAATAAATTTCATTCAAATTAACTACAAAATGCACAAAATAATTGGAGTTAACCTACCAAAAGATAAAGATTTATAGAACCAAGTCTACAAAATATATTACAAAAATAAAGAAAAATAATAACTGAAGTGAGAGTCTTCACTCATGGTTAAGCCATACCAATATAAGAAAAATGATTATAGTACCTAAATTAATTTACAGATTTAGTATTGTACCAATCAAATTATCAGACAAGCACAAAATAACAAAATCAATTAAGAGCATAATACTCCTACAACCTAACAGGGTTTGAGAAAAAAGTACAAATGAAGACAAAGTATTAATGAACCTCAAACCATAATATAAATGTGTCATCATTAAAATTATTTGTGTGAGATAAAAAAAAAAACCCAGAAAAGTAAAGAAATAGAATTGTTTAGATAAGCAAGAAGCAGAAAAAAATCAAAAACAGTAATTTTATATATTAGGTACTGCTTATTGCAGATAATGAAAACTGAAGTGGTTGAATTCATTGAATTCTCACTATGTATTTCCACTGGCTGGAATGAATGACTATATTTTATATAATTGTAACTTTGAATAGACAAATGGGAATACATGTAAGCACTTTATGTGATTCCTTATGCACACTAATTAGAACCTAGTTCTAGCCAGTAAATGCCTATTTACTTGAGTTGGAGACAATGGGATAGGAAAAATACAATAATATAAGACAAAAGGTATCAATATACATATTTTTAAAGGTACCAATAAAACAAGTTTAATGAAAAGATCATTTAAAAGTGCTATGAAAAAATTTCTAAATTCTAAAAATTCTAAGCAGATGTTAACCAGCAAATCTTACTAATTATGTCTGTCAGTTGTCATTAAGAAAGACAAGCAATTATATGTATGTTAGAATGAGAAATTTTTAAGAATTCTAAAATTAAGATCACCATTGTTAATTAAATACAGAAGAGAAGAAGCCAATAAAATAGATAGATAGATAGAAAGAAAGATATTTAGAGAGAGCCTATTCAAGATATATCTCAATAATAGTCTTTAATTAGAGGGTAGCTCCAACTTGACTACTTTTCAAAATCACAAGCATCACATGACTATTAAAAACAGGATGATAAATACACAAAATGTGTAATTCAGAATATGAGAAGAACTTACAGATAGAATTGCAGAATTCTAAGAGCTTTGAAAAAGGTGGATAAAAGAAGAAGGTCCACAAGGCTAGAAGATGGGCAAATGTTTTCCTGATGTTTACAAAGGTAAAGAAAGAATATTATTCAGATTATGTAGGCAGTTCACATTTATGTCTTTAATGGAGTGCCAAAAGTTTTGGCACTTTATTTGTTTTGTTCAACATTTTTATTGGCTATTTGGAAGAAGGCATAAATAATGCTTATGAAATTTGCAAAGGTTGGGCATATTACAGTTATAGACTATTAGAATATTACAAACTATAAATAAAAAGAAAAAAGAATAAAAAGAAATATACCCAGATAATATAACATATAATATAATACAAATAAAAAGAAATTTCCCAGATTTATATGAATTCATATGAAATAATAGCAGAAACACATGTGTATGAATGACAATGTTATAAAAAACATACAGATATTTATAAAGGGACACTATGGGACTATTGATTCTTCAATATAAGCTCCTTATTTTTATTTTTTTTTCTCTAAAACAGTTCCTCAGTTCATGTATTTACTTGGAATTATACCAACTCCATAGTTTTCCACTAATGATTCTTGTATTAACCTATTGTCTTTGTTTCTGATATCTCCCTTGAGAATTGTTTTCACTCAGGTTTATTCTGTTGATATCTCCTTATAAATAACCAAAACCTTTAACTATAATTATGAATCATTATGAATCAATCCTTTTGGCACTCATCCATCAATTATTGTGGTTTCTGACAGGTACTAAGGAAAGTACCTTCATTTAGGTATGGGAAAAGAAAGGGAACCCAACAACTGACACAAAGGATGATAAGAGAGGTGGGAAGACAACCAGTAACAATGCCATGAAAATTATAGAGAATAATTTCACAAGGGGTGAGGAAGGAGTAGGAGATATTAGACGAATCGAGGAAGAAAAGTACTGAGACAAAGTAATTGATTTCCTCATTTCAACATCATTGTACACCTTTGAGAGAGTCAATGCAGTAGGCTTATGGGAATTTCTAGGAGTAGAGGAGAAAATGGATTAGGAGGCTCTAGAAGTGTCACAAATAAATTGTTTATCATCTAAAAAGTTTAATGATATAAAGATAGAGATCAATAGCTTAAGGAGAAATCAGAATTAAGTGAAGTTTTTTCTTGTCTACACAGTTTGGGAGATTATAAATGCCAAGAATTTCTCAAAGGGGTAATCTCCTTTCTATTATAATGTGTCAGAGTCCCTTTATTTCTATGCTTAGAGCCTGAGTTCAGTTTCTCATTATCACTTGCTTGAATTACCATAATAACTTTCTTATTGATCTCTCTACCTCAATCTTTCCCCCTCTTCAATGCTGCAGAGAGGTCATATTGGATAAATTAATCAATTATCACAAGATTATCTCACAATATTGATATTTATTTTTAAAAATTATGTTTTTAAAAGTGTTTTTCATGCCTTTGTTATTACAATACTAATCTTATTGGAAAATAGTAAAAGTATTATTATTCTATTTTCACAGATGAGGAAATTTGTGAAGTAGTGGGAGGAAGAATAGTGTAGTAGAGAGAGTGTCATGTCTGTATCCAAATACAGAGGTTGAGATTCTGAATCTGCTACTTCATATTTATCTCACCATAAACAAATTATTTAACTCCTCTGACCTTCAACTCCATCTATAAAGTAACTACCCTAATAATTGTGTTATATCTTTTAGAATTTGTTTTCAAGAAGGTGTTGCTTTGCAAGGATGGTGCTTTATATAACCTTAAAGCTCACTGTATAAAGTCTTCGGTAAGACACTACTGTTACACAGAAGTGAAGTGAGTGTAACTCACAGGTTCTGAGACTTTCTAATGTTGGAAAGGTTTCAGCTACTTTCCCAGCAGCAGACTGCCTTCTGATGGCCAGCTTAGCTCAGTTCCAAAAAGTTTATCACCAATAGATTTCTTGAGTTGTAAAGAGCTGCTTAGTCATGACAACTCATACATAATAAATGCTTGTTGAACTGAATTGAACAGACAAGAGAAATTATAATGATAATTGTTATTCCTATTAATTAACCTGATTGATTTTCCCAAGAGCAAATAGACTCTTAAATTTCAGAGCTAAAATTTGAACCCAGGCCCCTTGTAAACAAATATAAGTTTCTTTCTATAACTTACCTTCCTGCTCTACTGAAGATATTTTTAGTGTCCTGTGGCTACAAGTGTCAAAGGAAGTACAATTATATACGTCTACTTTGAGGGTTAAGCAGGAGGCTGTATGTCTTAGGCCATATGTTTCCTTGGTTATCACCTTAAAAAGTGGAACAACTTTATTATACATTCTGCCTTTAAATTCTTTGCTTAAGCCAATACCTCCTACATGCACTGCTGTTGTTCAAATTTATAATATGCAAACCATCCCACACTGGAAATGGACAACCTCAGAAAAGAAAGAGTGGAGAAATGTGGGAGGACTCAAACATTTCTATAAACTGCCAATCCTACTCTAGAAAAACAATGCTACTATAGTACAAGTAGAAAGGGTTGGGAAAAAAATTTAAGGATACAAGAAATCAGAATCTTATTAAACTAAAATACACAATGCCTTGAACACAAAGTGAGTCAGTGCCAAAGCCTGAGTTACTTTCACTTTATACGTTAAGAAAACTTTAGGACGTCCTTGGGCACATTTCTATATGTCTGTTCTTCAATAAAATAATCCATTGAATCAAAGTTCTAGAGGAATTAACTATGCATGAAATAGAAATTTCATGTGAAGAATAATAATTCAATGGGGAAGATCTCAAATCTGGAATCTTAATGCTAATAGATACAGTATTCAGGTTTTGTGGGTACCGAGAGTGGGGTCTGAGAAATATGATATCAATTAGCAAGAGGGGACGTGGGGTGGTGGAAGAACAACAAAAGAAGGGAGAAAGAGTAAGATATTTGTATTTTTAAAAATCCATGGAATAATAAGTATATAAATAAATTCCTATATGAACCAAAGACTTCTTTTAAGAAGCAATCTTCCTTGCTCAGGTAAAAGAAAATAATGTGAGGTTTGTTTTTTTTTTTTCCTGTAAACTCATGGAGCAAAAGTTTTATTAACATTAAAAAGAGTTTACTATATCCAAGAAGGGGAGAACTGGACACATATTGTATTCTAGAGAGTGTTTTCCATGAACAGTTATATTGAGAAGCCAGGAAGCTTTCCAGGAAGAGAGGGCATGGGGGTAGAAAATTAAAACCAGCTGGGATCTCAAAGGTTTGGAGAGACACTTTAGACTCAAGGGCTATACATAACCTCCATTTTCTGCTGTCAATATGTCTAACTAAAATTGCTACTGTGAAAGCTCTTTTATTCTGCATTATAGAAGATATAAAGGAGAAACCACTGTGAGTATGGATTTTCTGTTTTGTGTGGAAAATAACCCACTTCCTTTTTGTAAGCTAGATCTATCAATCCATTAAACGATGTCATTTAAAGTTCACCTTGGATGTCAAATGAGCTGCCTTTTTGCCAAAGGACTATTGTTTTCACTTTCATTCATTAAAAGACAAGCTCCATTGACGATTTGGTATTAAAAGAGTGTGTGTGTGTGTGTGTGTGTGTGTGTGTGTGTGTATGTAAAAGATAATATTTGTTATTCTATAGGTTATATATTTTAAAAGTCTATTGAGGTCACTTTGATAGGAAGTAAACATAAAATTCTCCAGTCCATCCATGCTAGGCAGAAGTGTTCTGTAAATTTCATTTCACATAGGACCTTTAAGGTTTTCATTCTGGAATAGGTCTTTTGATCAATTTTACTTATACTTGATTCCATATATCAAAAATCTGTTTAAGAAAATCTGCAAAACTATACAAAATAAATAGAAACCATAAAATAGAAAATGTAACTTATTTAAACTGGAACATCAAGTGAGTGAAATCTTAGTTTGATCTCTATCATTATCCCCTAAAAATGTTTTGCCTTTGGAATGGTAAGCATTCGTGTTTTGGTATTGGTCTGTAATTTATCTCAGTACATTATGTTCTCAGCAGATAAATGAATGAATTCTTTGAGCACTGAAGCCAGGAATAGATTGATTCATTTCGAGGAATACCTATCCTATAAGAGAAAGAAAAAGACAGTCATTAGGTATGTATCTATCAAAACAATTCTTTAAAGCAAGTTTTGTTTTCAAGAAGTGATATTCCTACTATGACCACAGAAAAAGAAACAATGTTTAAAGATTTACTTGATGTCATAAGCCAATATTTCAATCACTCACTACTCTATTCTTAAACAGAGGTTTTGGGGAGAATGTAGGAAACCATAATGGATTACATACTAACTATCTGGGTCTATAAGAAATACAACACCAATAGCACTACAACATAATCCTTGTAATTTTTGTTCATCCTTCAAGTACTTTACAAACTTTTACTAAACACCACGTTCAGCTCAAGATGATAATATTTAACTTTGGCCAGCATGCTAAAGATAATATCCAATAATGGATAAAATTTCAAGTGGAAACCGCAACAATGTAAGACACATACTGGGCTTCCAGAATTGTCCACTCAATTCAGTTCAACATCTACCACTTGCAAAACGTAAATATATAAACCTAATGGATTTATATAGGATATAAATTTAATGGAGGACCTTACAATAAAAGAAGGATGTATGGAAAGAAGAGGATAAATAGTGAGAAGAGAGGACAAAGTTGCAAATAATTCATGAGAGAGCATAAAATAAGTGTAGAGGTAGGATCTAGATCCTGCATTGAGAAATCAAATGAGGGAAAAATAATTTGGGGGCTTGTGAGGTCTTCTTCAAGAAAGGGGAAAGGCTCACCATATTATCTTGTCACTAAGATGGAGCTACACATACACATTCACACACATCTATATCTGCCTTTTTAAAAATTATTATTATAGCTTTTTATTTACAAGATATGTGCATGGGTTATTTTACAACACTGACAACTGCCAAGCCTTTTGTTCCAATTTTTCTCCCCATCTCCCTCCCCCAGATGGCAAGTTGACCAATATATGTTACACATGTTAAAGTATGAATTAAATACAATATATATATATACATGTCCAAACAGTTATTTTGCTGTACAAAAAGAATTGGACTCTGAAACAGTGTACAATTAGCCTGTGAAGGAAATCAAAAATGCAGGCAAACAAAAAAGGGGGTATTGGGAACTCTATGTAGTGGTTCACAGTCATCTCCCAGAGTTCTTTCTCTGGGCGTAACTAGTTCAGTTCATTACTGCTCTATTGGAACTGATTTGGTTCATCTCATTGTTGAAGATGGCCATCAGAATTGATCATCATATAGTATTATTGTTGAAGTATACAACGATCTCCTGGTCCTGCTCATTTCATTCAGCATCAGTTCATGTAAGTCTCTCCAGGCCTTTCTGAAATCATCCTGTTGGTAATTTCTTACAGAACAATAATATTCCATAACATCCATATACCACAATTTATTCAGCCATTCTCCAATTGATGGGCATCCACTCAGTTTCCAGTTTCTGGCCACTACAAAAAGGGCTGCCACAAACATTCTTGCACATACAGGTCCCTTTCCCTTCTTTAAAATCTCTTTGAGATATAAGCCCAGTAATAACATTGCTGGATCAAAGGGTATGCACAGTTTGGCAACTTTTTGAGCATAGCTCCAAATTGCTCTCCAGAATGGCTGTATGTATTCACAATTCCACCGACAATGTATCAGTATCCCTGTTTTCCCACATCCCCTCCAACATTCTGCATTATCTTTCCCTGTCATTCTAGCCAATACCACAGGTGTATAGTGATATCTCAGAGTTGTCTTAATTTGCATTTCTCTGATTAATAATGACTTGGAGCATCTTTCATATGGCTAGAAGTAGTTTCAATATCTTCATCTGAGAATTGTCTGTGAATATCCTTTGACCATTTTTCAATTGGAGAATGGCTTGATTTCTTATAAATTATAGTCAATTTTCTATATATTTTGGAAATGAGGCCATTATCAGAACCTTGGATTGTAAAAATGTTTTCCCAGTTTATTGCTTCCGTTCTAATCTTATCTGCATTAGTTTTGTTTGTACAAAAACTTTTCAATTTGATATAATCAAAATTATACTCCACCAGAAAGATAAGGCTGCTTATATATAAAACTGGAGTTGATAACTTTGCTAATTACACAAATTCCTATTCTCTCTACCTACTGTATGTCACCTCTCGAGAATAAAAATAATTTAATCTAGTTTGTGGATCAGAATAGCAGGAACATTGTTATAATTCTAACATCTTGATCTTATCCTGATACTAGATCTACAAAGGAGATACAGCCTTTTTCCCATATTTGAAAGTAAGTTAATAGGGGCAAGGTCTATTTTTAGATATTTTAAATATCTATATTTAGATATTTCAGAATTCTTATTTGTCTCTGCCTCCTCAATACAGCATAATGTCTGTACTAAACTCTTCCCTCCCCCCCCCCCCAGTAAACTAAAGTTAAGTGACTTGCCCAAAGTCACACATCTAGGAACTGTTAAGTATATGAAGTCAAATTTGAACTCAGGTCCTCCTGACTTCAGGGCTGGTGCTCTATTCACTGTGCTATCTAGCTGCCCCATTATTACTAAGCTCTTAATAAATGCTCTTTGAAACTTTGAAAGACTTTAGAATTCTCATCAATGCAATGATAAATAATCATTTCATAAGATGAAACATGCCACTCGGATCTTGCCAGACAGGAGATGAACTTAAAATACAAAAGAAACACATACATTTCCAGGCGTGGCCCATATGGGAATGTGTTTCAATGGGCTATGCATGTTTGTGATGAGATTTTTATTTTTCATTTGCTCATTTAGAGATGGAAAAATAATTATGAGGCAGATTATAATTTTTAAAATAAATACTTATTGAGATTCACATATGTGAAAGTGTTTATAGCAGCTCTTTTGTAGTAGCAAAGAATTGCAAAGTGAGCAGATATCCATCAATTGGGAAATGACTGAATAAGTTGTGGTATATGAAGGTAATGGGATATTATTGTTCATGATGAACAAGCTAATCTTAGAAAGGCCTGGAAGGATTTACATGAACGAATGCTGAGCAAAACAAGCAGAAGCAAGAATACATTGTACACAGTAACAGCAAGAATGTGCAATGATCATCTATGAAAGACTTGGTTCTCAGGGGTTCCGGGATCTAAGGCAATTCCAATAAACTTTGGATAGAAAATGCCATCTGCATCCAGAAAAAGAACTACTGGATGCTGGAGAAAGGCAATTTGATACATATTCTTCTTATTCTGTTGTACAATGTATGTGGAAATACCCATTTTATTGAATGATTTAAATTTTGAATAAAAATGAAAATTTAAAAGTCAAAAGCAAAATAGACTCTCTAAATTTTTTCCAGTTATAAACTTAAAAAAATAAAAATCATAAGAAGTACATTTTCTTCAGAGTAAACTCTGAACTCTAAACAAAACAATTAAAAAAAATACTTGTACTGCAATGAATACTTTATAAATTCTGATCTTTCCTTGTCATTCAGTGAGGTTTCTTAAAGTTAAAGCTATAAGAAAAATAGGAAAAATCATTGCAGGTAATTTGTAATATTCAAATTAAGCCAATTGCAAATCTTAAATCATTGTCAATATTACCAAGAGAGAAGAACATAGCTTTTTTTGGCCTACAATTACATATATTATTGAAAACTAGAAAGGAAAGAAATAAAAGAGAAGGTGAAAGTGTGTGAGTAAATTTGACTTTCTTTTTCTTCTTGATAGGAAATAAAAACAATTTTCTAGTTTGATTGTTTAATACATTATCACTTCAGACATTGTTTGCAGAGCTGGTTTGCAAATTGTCTTCCAAATAGAATCTCTTGGGGTTTCCATGAAAAAGGGTAAACACTTTTAATTGGTTTTCTGTTAGCCAGCTTCAGGGCCCCCATCACAGTAATATGAAAATGAATTCAAAAGTATTCTATAATCAAAAAAGTATGAAAATGATTGACCTATAATAATCATCAACAGGGTTAACAAAAAAAAAAAAAAAAAAAAAGGGACATTTTCTTTTGGGGATTTCAGGTTAAGATTTAAATTGGAATTGTTTAGTCATTTCTCAGCTATTCAGGAGTTGATTATCCAGGTTATGAATTAATTTATCTTCTTTTTGTTCTCACCATTTTTGTCTTCCAGTCATTTTAATTAGGTCATATTACTTACTTGGATGGATAAGAGAGAAAGAAAAAAGAAGCCTTAAAATTAGTCAATCAGGTTACTTGTTAGCATTTCTAGTTTTTTTTTAAAAAAGAACTCTTTAGGGAAAAAGGTGACACAATTGTTCATCTGCAATGGGAAGATTATCTATGAGCCATTATTCGTGTTAACTTTCTCCCCTATGATTACGGATAATTGAAAATCAGTTGCAAGAGAATATCTGTATAATGAGAGTATAATTGGCTCCCTCTATTGATTGAAATGCTTTTTAGTTCTTATTAGGCCCTTTCTGCTGAGGTTTCCCTGAATGATTTATAGAGCTTTTATTTTTTCTTTTAATATCATACTAACAGGATTGATATAGTTTACAGCTATGGTTTGATGAACACTTTCTCTTTGTAGTAGAACCGCTGTAATAAGGGATGTAATAAAGAAGGTAGGCATAGTTAGGTCAATTCAATCAAGTCCTAGGTTGCTAAGTAAAAGATGACTCATCTTAGATCTGCCTACATTCATTACTATAGAGAGGTGCTTCTCTGCTGAGTCTCCAGGGAGATGGGATTGCATTAATTGCACAGGGAGTGGTAACAGGTTTCTTTCATGATCACAAAACAATAAAAAACACATTGTGCTTTCTCCACAAAGGTTTTTCTTTTTGAATGATAGATGTGCCCCAAGATCTCCCAAATAATTGTAGCTTTGCTGGATATATAACAGTTTCAATGTTCTTTATAACTGGATATATAGATCCAGTTAAGTATAGTGCAGATTTAGAAAAAGCTACATATCTGTCCCCACAGGACAAGTGACAATTCATGAAATTATCTATTGATAGTAAAATAATAGGGGTGGCTAGTGGTGTGTTGCATAGAGTGCTGAACCTGAAGTCATCTTCCTAAATTCAAATCTGGCCTCAGATACTTATTAGCTGAGTGATTCTGGGGAAGGGACTTAACTCTGCTTGCCTTAATTTCCCCATCCCTAACATGAGCTGGAGAAGGAAATGGCAAATCACTCTAGTATCTTTGTCAAGATAATCTCAAAAGAGGCCATGAAGAGTCAGACACGACTGAATAACAAGAATGAAGGTTTCATTCATTTTAATATCAATTTATTCCATATGGAGAAGTGTTTTGTTTTGTATTATGTATGTGTGAATGTTTAAGAAAAAATAATGGGTTCATCAAAAAAAAAGAAAAGGATAAGCTGGGGTTTTTTTGTGATGGGAATTATCAACAGGACAAAATTTCAATAATTACATTAGGAGGAGAGAGAAGTTCTTGAAGCATGTGTGGAGAGTTATCCGCCTCCTGATTGCATTCTGGTACAATGCTCTGGGCTCTTGCTAAAGATGATTGGAAGCTTTGTATTGCTCCCAGCTACTGGTGGGCTCAATTCTTAAGGACTTAAGCATGAAGATAATAAAAAATCCATTTAAAAGCAGATAGGAATAAGCATTTATTAAGGGCCCCTACCCTGTACTAGGCATTGTACTAACTGCTTTTATTCATATCATTGTATTCCATACAAGTCCCTATGACTGACGCCTAAAGTCAAAGAAGTTTGCCCATTCAGTCAGTGCTTTAAAAGAAGACAAAGCCTCTGTCTCCCTTTTGAGCATATGATTTGAACTTGGGAGTGGGGAAAGAGATAGCATCCCTAGCAGTATGCATCCCCTGTCAGATGCTCTATCAGGCAAGCCTCCTTCTTACAACTAGAAAGATGTCTCTTACATCAGCCTTTTTGCAATGGCATGTTCTATATAAAATAGCATATTTATATAAATGCCATATGCATATGATAGTGAAGAGCAAAATTTTAAAACACAATCAATACCTAGAATCAGAGAACATTAGAATTGACTTAAGAGGTCACCTAATTTAATTCCTCATTTTGCTGAAGTTGAGAGGTGAAGTGATTCACTGGTTGACGCGGAGAGTTAAGAGGCTGGACTCCAATTCATGGCTTGGACAATAAGAGGAGCATCCCAAAGAGGGGAATAGTAGTAGATGTGGATTCAGAGTCCTCAGGTTTAAATCCTGGTTCTGCTATTTATTACTTGAGTGACCTCTGGAAAGTCAGTTTATCTTGTGGGCCTGTTTCCTCTTTTGCAAAATAAGGTCAATTGGATTTCATTGATGTCTAAGGCTCCTTTCAGATTAAATAAATTAAATAATCAAAAGTATTTATTAATGAACTAGTAACTAGTAAGGACAAGAGTTAACAGCATGTGCCAGGTATTGTAGGAGGCAAGGGATACAAAGTACAGTAAAAGAAACAGTCTCCTAATGAGCTCACATTCTAATGGGAGAGACAACTAGTACTTAGAAAAACCACAAAGAGTATAAAGTTAATAATGAGCATATATGCTTATTTATATTTTATAGACATGTGCATATACATACTAACAAAGTAGGTGCTTAATAAATGCTTATTTATATATTTATATATTTAATTTTCTAATAACTTTATTTTTCAAAATATATGCAGATAGTTTTCAACATTGTGTTCTAAATTTTTCTCTCCCCTACCGTCCCCTAGACAGCAAGTAATGCAATATAGGTTAAACATGTGCAATTCTTCTAAACATCCACAGCTTTTTTATATTTTATAAACATACGTACATATACAAATACATGCATGAAGTACTCCCTTAATAAAAGCTTATTGACTGACTAGTCACATAAAATAGTAGTCTGAGAGGAAAGACCTTAGCAGGTGGGAAGGGTTTCATGCAGTCTAAAGCCCAGCACCCGCTTGCTATCATCAATCTTCTTTGAGGAGAAGAACAAGAAAAAACTACAAATCCCACCAGGGACTGCCAGACCGTGGATTCCACTCACCAGAGTTTTTCTCCTATGGCTCTAAAGAGGGTCTGAGCAGTCCTGCGTGGAAAACTACAATTCCCAGAATGCTCTAGCTAAGGTTACGTTTTGCGCATGAGCATTGACTCCTCTCCACTAGTGCCACCCGTTTGGAGCTGTGCTTGAAGCTCCTTGGAAACCCGCTACGCTAAAGTAATGTCACGAACTAAGGAGCTCAGGGCAATGGTCGGGGTGAGGGTTCTTGGAGGCCAGGAGGGCTGGGGATGGAGAGGCTGGAGATGATCCCAGGCTTCCTTCTCAGGGCCCCGCGAAAGCCGAGTCACTCAGCCTTGAGGGTCTGTGAAAGGAGGGTGGGGGGAGTGAAAGGGGGAGCACACGGGGAATCGGAGGAGGGAATGGAGCTCTCCTGTTCTTAGTTGGGCGATCGTCTCTCATAAAAGAAGCCACTGAGAAAGGGACCCACCCGAGATCAGTATTCTTACTAAGAAAACTCTATGTTTATCATTGGCATATTACGGTCCACAAAGAATCAGACACTACTGAACAACAAATGGCCTTGTCCTGTCCATCCTCAAGGACTTGCAGCATCGTATAAACTCGTCTGGATCAGAAGCCAGAGGCCACGAATTCGGGTCTCTGTTCTGATACCGCTCATAAAATGGTCATTTACATCCTCCAGCCTTTCCTTAATCCGTGAAATGAGGGAATTGGACTAGAACAAAGGTTTAGCTCCCTGCGGCAGTCTATATCATGGCTACATTATAGCTGCTGAGAAACCTAAATCAATTTCAAGGATTGTAATGTTGTTACATTACAATCAGGGAGTAAGAAATTAGCAAAAAACCCACAGTTATCACTGGTCCAAGGATGTGAATGTGTTACTTTTAAATTACAGATGGATTTGAATATGGTACCAACAGCCAGACCAGTCCTCTCCCCGGTTAATATCAATACTTCAATTACTGAGGCCTCCAGTGCACTTCAAAAGAGGATACAAATAGCAGAAAAGCAGTCAGATATCTTAATGAATGACCTAGTCATGTTAGGTTTGGGTGGACAAAGGTAATGTGAGATCAACTAGATTTGTTAAGTTTGTAGAACTTTATGGGTTACTCATTCCTTATTAATAAAAGCTAACTTTTTGAGAAATCTGACTACATTTACCTTAAAATATGCCCTTTGTCATTAGGAGTGTTTGGATTGGAGTGTTATAGGAAATTCTCTCCCCTTTAAGCCTACCCTATCATGAACAATCAGATTTAGGTTTTACATATGCAATCATGTAAAACATTTCCATACTAGGATTTTGTGGAATAAAATTCAAACTGAAGGAAGGAAAGATGATAATATGGTTAATTCTGTATTCAGATACAATCAGTTCTTTCTCTGGAGGCAGATAGCATTTTCATCTTGAGTCAACATTGTAATTGCAAAAGTGAGGAAAGAAAGAGAAAAATATAGAAACTGATGTGGTTGCAGAGGGAACTAAGATGAGCTTACAATTTAAAAAGCTGTGTAATAGCTAATAATAATAAGTATTTTGCAAAGTGCTTTATAAATATGTCTTTTTATCATTATCCCCATTTTATAGATGAGAAAACAGGCAGATATAATTTAAGTGACTTGTCCAAGGTAACACATTTAGTTTTAAATTTAGGTAGTCTTGACTAGGGGCAGCACTCTATCCACATTGCCACCTCACCTAATTTATAAACAATAAAAACAAAGAAACAGAAAGTTAACATAAGTAGTTTAATATTGTACAAATTATATAAGAAGCTTTATTGTTAAATTTCTAAATTGAACTGTCCACAAATGGAACGAACTAACTCATAAGATAGTAAGTTACCTACCACATAGTTCTTTATATTGACCTTTTATGACCTATTGTTGGGGGAAATTGTGCTGCTTATAGTAGGAGATGGCTAAATAAGTTCTTGGGACCCTTTTATTTTTTAAGATTCCATGAACTTAACTGTCCTTAGGTTTGGGACAGGGAAGGAGGATTGGCTTTTGCTGCTTGGCCTTAGAGGGGAAATCTGAGGCCAATGAGCAGAAGTTATAGAAAGATAGACTTGTTTCATGGAAGGAAGAATCTCCTAATAATTATAGCTGCATAAAAATGGAATTTTTGCCTATAGCGCTTTTATCACCATTGAAAGTGCTCTAGCAAAGAACTTAACAACAGTTTTTGTGGATATTATAGAGGTAACTCATTGCTTCAGATAGGAATTGAACTCTAAAAAGAAATTTAATTCTCTAAAGGGAAGTGTAATTGGTCCCTTCTGCCTCTGGGATCTTATAATAAGTAACATCAGACTGTGCATTATTTTACAAATTTTTCTCAAAATTTACATGAATATGTTGTCTCAGATACAATGTAAATATATTATTTGAGCCTTAACACTTCCATGAATTAGATTCTACAGATATTATTATCTTCATTTTTGAGATGAGGAAACTGAGGTGACCTACTTTCAAATCCAGATTTTACTGGGCTCCAAGTTCAATCTCCTATACTCCCAACACTTTGAAGTGTTAAGAATATTATTAACTGATTTATCTAGTAATATTTAGTACAAGTGATAACTAGTTTCATGACTACAAATACTGATTTAAAAACAACTGAAACTAGTACAGTGACTTTTACATCAGTGAATTAACTGTGCCATGTCCATTTTAAAAAATTAGCTTTCAGACTCTTTCTACAATACCTTTAGAGGATTCTGAAAACCAGAAGATCATTCATCCTCTCCAGGCCAGGTTTCCTTTTGATGGAGAAAATAATGTTTTGTGGAAGAACTGTGAATCTCTGGTGAATCGTATGTGCCAATTAGAAAGCACCATGCAAAATCTGAAGGCAAAAATCTCACAACTTCAGATTAAAAAAGAATTGAATCCACAGAATTCAGGTATAGAGAGAAAAACAATGAAGGCAGAAGTCTGGCACTTGCCTTAGCACTTACTATGCTTGTTTTTTCTTCTTTCTGATGCATAGTTTGGGGTATAATGGTGCTTTTGTGATTTATATTGTCCAGTAGTATATCTGAAAGATCAGCTAACTGCCGTAGAAGAATATTCACCAGATCTGAGGGAAATGTATATGGAACTCACACATTTGCATAAGCAACTGAGAGATGTGAAGGAAGAAGGAGACAAGGCACAAGATGAAGTTCAAAGGTTGAGTGCTGTACTGGAGATTGTAGCAGCAACAGAGGTTTGTTATGTTCATTTAAGTTCATGCTTAGAGTGTGACAGGACCTGAGTTAGTCCTTGAAGACAAACTTTTAAAAATTAAGTTATATTGATCTTAGCGTACTTTTGCTGGCACATGGTGTTGAATAAATGCATGTTGATTTGAGACTAACAGTTGTGAATATTAGGTGATATGAGCAATTACATTTTTGAGTTTCTCCTATCTGCAAGATACTGGAGGAGAGGGGAATACAATGAAGTCTGAAAGTCCCTGAAATGAAAGATCTTATAGCCTAATTAGAGAGAAAAGCTATTTTTTAAACAAAATTAAATGGCATGAAATTATAATGGAAGAGTTATTGTAGGGAAGTTAAGGATTTGTTACCAAATGAGAGCCGTAGACATAATTGTTATTCAGAAATATAAATCCCATTGGTCTGGGAAAGAGATGGAACTCAATCTGTTTCATGAATGATACTTAAAGTTAAATACACATAACACACAGGGAGAATAGAGAGAGATGATTTCAAAGATAAAAACATGAACAATAGTACTTAAGGCAAAGAGTGAGTATTCAGTGACCAAACTGACTTTGATAGAGGTTAGAGTTTATAGAGAGGAATACTCAAAAATAAAATTGGAAATCTAAATGGATTGTAGAGACCCTGGAAAGTGGACTAAGGAATTTGATTTTTCTCCTCTAGACTACAGGAAGTAATTAAAGGTTTTTGTATATGAGAAAAATGTGATAAAGACATTATTTTAGGAAGATTAATCTTAGCAATATTCATCTTTGATTACAAGAATAAGAACAACAGTTCAAACAGGCAATGAGGGCCTGAAACTAGGACTTTGATAGTGCAGTGGAATAGAAGACATTGTGAAGAATGAATTAATGGGACTTTGTAACTGATTAATGTTATTTCTTCCTCCACATCATATAAAAAATTATTTAGATTTTTAGCCCAGAGTGGTGGGAAAATTGTAACAGTATGGAAGACATGAGGTGAGCATAGATAATGAATGATTTTGTCAATATTGTACTTGAGGCAAAAATAAGAAATCCAAAAGAAAATATTCAGTTGATAGTTGGAAATGAGTCTGCTGTTCAGAAGTATTGTCTGAGTGGATATTTAGAAACTGTCCAAAGTTATTTTCCCAAAATGCAGATCTATGTAAATCCCCTAATACATAAATTCTAGTGACTATTATTGGAAGTTAAAATATAAACACCTATCTTTGGCTTGGTCCCTTCACAAATTGGCCCCAATCCATCTTTTATAATACTCCTCTTCCTACACTCCATGATCCAGTTAAATTGACCTTTTTCTCTGTTACTTACATGCAGCACTCTATTTCCTGTCTCCACACTTTGGTTTTTCGCTGATCCCAAGGACAGTACTCCTTTTTAACCTCTGCTTTATAGATTCCTCACTTTCTTCATGACACAAGTTATGTGCCATGTTCTAAATGAAGCCTCTCTTAATCCCCTCTCCACAATGACCTTTTTATTTGTATTTATTTTGCTGATATTTATTCCATATATGTTTATAAAATGATTTGGTTTTTTGTCTTTAAATCCTCAGGACTTTACATGGAGCCTGGTTCATAACAGGTTAAAAACTTGTTTCTTACTGATAATGTAAAATTCCATAATGTGATAAGAGAAAGAAGTGAGAAAAAAAAAAAATCTATTGCATTTCACAAGAAGTTCATTAAATTTTCATTGTGCAATTTTGTAGAGTTATAGGAATGGAAGACAAATTTCAAGGAATAAATAGGAATGGGATGTATGGCAAAGTGTTTAAAATATCAGAGCTGAGAGGGACCAGTAGAATCAAATTGAAGTTTTTTAGACTAGGGGCACTGAATCTCAAAATTTACTTGTAAAGCTGATATATGAGATCTCCCACCTCCCCAAGTGCTTTTATACAAGTAATTTTATGAAATATCTCTCTTTTTTCTCCATATTTTTTAGTATATCATTCACAATTTAATAGCACCAGTTTTTCTTCCCTTCTATCTTTTTGTGGAATTCTACATATGGCAGTGATCATTCATTTGCTTAAATCTAAAAATTGGATTATTAGTAAAAGATTCTTTTATTTTTAAACGTTATATTTTCTCAATTTACTCATGAGAAAGATCACATTCTAGCAGCAGAGTTGCTAGAGAAGCCTTGATTTGAAACTTTGTAAAATCTTTGCATTTAGAAACTGACTTTTCCCTAATTTTTAGATGGATGCTACAGTTGATAGAGAACAGCCAAAACCCAAAAAACACAAAATGACTCATAAAATTCATCAGGTAAGGCAAAAAGGATGCTGGGAGGGTCATTGGAATTATGAGATGGAATACAATGGATACAGAGTCAACTAACCTTAGAGACAAAAAGATCTGGGTTGAAGCCATTCCTCCAAAATACTAGCTTTGTGATTCTGGGTAAGTCATTTAACTTGCTAGTGATCTTGATGTCTCAAACTATTAACAAGTACCATCTTATATTGGTAAAAAGAGTTTCTTCACCTGAGAGTTCCTTTTTTTTTTTTCTTTTTTGCAATTACCTTATGGTTGATTTAAAAATCAATTGGTCTAATCATTATGGAAAGCAATTCAAACTATAACAAAAAATGTTCCTAAACCATATATCTTTTGATTATTTATTGATATCATTACTAAACCTATATGTCCTGAAGAAATCAAAGAAAGTATAAAAGGATTCATAGATAAGAAAATATTTATAGTTAAATTCAGATTAATGGAAATCTTTTGAAGTGGTTGCATGTATTTGATTTTGTACCATTCAAAGCTATAATGGTGTGAAATATTGTAATGCCAATGGAAATATTCAGTATAACTTTGAATAGGGCAGCTACTTTGCTGGATTCATTATTTGTACTTATCAGGACTTGGGAATATAGCAACTCTTTTTGAAATGTCACAGATAAATCATAGGTCTAGTCAGTTCCCATCCCTATGAGCTGGTTAGACATCAGATATCTTCAACCATCCTGGATGTAACCTCAAGGCATCATGGTACTGTTCTGGAGTCAGTTCTGCTATAGCATTTGTTTAAAAAAAAAAAAAAAAAAAAGCTAATTTCGAACAAAATTGATATGTTAAGGAACAATTTGAGTATTTGTCACAAGAAAGAGAAAATTGCACTCATGAACCTATCACAAAATGCACATAAGTGTGCCCCTCAAACATCTATCAGCAACCTTAATTCAGGATGCTATCTGGCAAAGTTAAGTAATAACACTTCATAATAACAATCTGTAACTCTTCTAATACCTACTTCCACAAAAAAAAATACTATGTCTTTTTCATATTTATTGTATATCTTCTGGTATAATAGAAGCAAAAGAGTACTGGTTAAAATCCATGAACTCCTCTACTCCCCTAACCTACTTAATATCTGGCACCAGAATTGCTGCCCACTGAGATCACCCTCTTGCCGAAGTCATTAATTTCCCTAGACTGGATCTAGGCTGAGCAGTAGCCTGATGCTAACATCATAACTGATTATTATTGTATTTATGAATTTCTTATTTAACATAAACTGTGCTACTGTTTTCATTAGTTTTCAATCTTTTTTAGATGTCATTGACAATGTTTTTGAGCATTGTGCTCTAACTCCATTTTCCCCATAAGTCCTGTGATTTTTATTGCTTAATTGTTCATAACATGGTAAGTTTTAAGAACATATTATGTTGAGTTATGGCAGAATTGACCATTTTGTGAATTGAGAAGTCAGGAGACCTGATTACTAATTCTCTGCCACTGAACAGATGTATACCTTTGGGTAAGTCACTACTTTTCTCCAGACCTCAGTTTTCTTATCTATAAAATTAAGGATATGGACTAAATTATCTTTAATATCTTTTCTAGCATTAATATTTTGATATATCAACACTAGGAATACTCAATAAAGACACTTGATCTCCAAGGGAAATAGTTGTCACAAAGCTTCTGTAGTTTACTTTGGAGAGGGCCATGGAATGACTGCCATGTTAGATTTTATTACCTTTAAGTTTGTGTTAAAATTAAGGTTACCATTTAAATAAGCATGTTTATCAGATTCCAGTGATAATCTCATTTCTCAAAGCATTGAGGTAGGAGTGGGACAGCTGCTAGAAATTGTTTTACTGAGAAGTGACAAAGGAGGAGACTATTAGAAAGAGGCAGTATGCTATAATGGAAAATTATGGAAATTGGAATCAAAAGACTCGATTTAAATGCTTGTATGCTTCAACAAACATTTACTAAATACCTACTGTGCTTACAAAAAAGAATTCCTACTTTTAAAGAGCTCACACTGTATCCTTGTGTCATGGAAAATAACCTGTCTGAACTTCACTTTGAATGGGATGAGGTGAGATCTTTCAAGACAGTTGTGAAAATCGAGTAAGGCTTCATCTACTTCAGAGTTTGAGTAGGCCTGAAGGACTTTGAGCATTGATTCAAGGGCATAATTGAGTCCCCTTCCTGCTATCCTCCCATGACACAATTTCCTCCCTATTTCAGTCATATGGGCAACTATGTACTTATGGTCAAGTTCAATTTCGTGGGTAGATCTCCCCTTTAGAATGTAAGACTCTCAGCCAATGAGGATGAGGGTCAGTGGTGGGAGGGGGTGTTTTGCATTAGGGATTAAAGGTGCTGTCTAGCCCACAGGAAGTGCTTCTTCTCTTCCATTGTCTGCTCAAGAGGTGGGACGCCCTTCTCAGTGGAATGTGCAATAAACTTTGCTTTACTCTAGAGATCTCTCCAGCTTTTTTATTAAATGGTGACCCCTCACCATTTCCGTACCACACAACTTTTCTCACTTTTAAAATGGAGATAATAATATTTACATTTACCGCACAAAGTAATTGCAGGCAAAATGCTTTGTATTTGAAATTTTGTGGAGTTTACTTGCTAAAACTTGTTTTTGCCATGGTTTGGCTTTGGAGAATCTAACATCACATTCCCATTATTAAAAAGCATTGCAATTGTTTTTAGTGAATATGAAGTCTTATTAAAAGCATAGCAGCCTAAAATAATTATACTTATGTTTCTCTAGAGATTGTTGAACTATAAATATAATCTAGAAAGCCATTTTACATCTCTGTTTCCATTGTCTGATACCCAATTTAATGAGTGTAATACATATTTAAATCAAATGACTGTTGCATGAATTGACTGCTCTTAACAATACCTTGAGAAATATCTTAGTATTAACATGAAATTTCCTTTTAAAAAAAAAAACAAAACAAAACATATCCTAGGCATTTTATTACTAGTCTAAAGGAGATGATAAATGTAACTATTAAGTTTAATTAGGGAAATTCACGTTTTTCAAATACAAATATATGTCTTCATCTTGAGAATATTGAAACTAGGACCCCAAAAGGGCAAGAATAATTGTGAATTATATTTAACCAGATTAAACTTTATTTGACCAGTATTGTTAATTAAACTTCTATGGGTAGATTGAAAATCTTCACCATTCATAATTTATTAACCTGAGTGACAAGAGTATATATAAAGAGCTATGAAACTGTGTATCATTCGATCCAGCAGTGCCACTACTGGGTCTGTTTCCCAAAGAAATCATAAAGGAGGGGGGAAATGTGTGCAAAAATGTTTTTAGCACCTCTTTTTATGATGACAAAGAATTGGAAAATGAATAGATGCCCATCAGTTGATAAATGGCTGAATAAGTTATGGTATATGAAAGTAATGGAATATTATTGTTCTATAAATAAAATTATCATTAAGGTAAATTTTGTATTTCTTAGCTGTTCCACAGTTAAGTGCTATAATTCTGTAAGATTTCTGTTATTAAATTTGCCTGTAACTATTGTATCATGCCTTCATACTGGATTTATGACCAATTTCCCAAACTTATTATTCATTTTTTCCATCTAGCTGTGTTGCATTAGTAGTTATTATCCTTTGATATAATAAGATGATAATACATTTTATTTTGGAGTATCTAACTCAATCAAAATTACATTTGTAGTTCAGAATGCAGGTTTAACTAAAACTTTATCCAGTGACTCTTGTTTACTTTGATAAATGAGAGTTCTGGGTTTGTTAGCCTTCTCCAGAGTAAGAAAACAAGGGAACCTAGGACACTTGAAAAATAATTTTGGAATTAAGTCATATGCTTACATTCTTGATCTTTTGTTTTGCTCTTCTAAATCATAGAATTTAGAACTGAAATTTTATCTAATCCAGCCCTCTCTTTTTACAGATGGGGAAACTGAGGCTCATAGGGATTAATTGACTTGCCCATGGTCAAATAGGTAGTAAATAACAGACTTTATTCTACTAGGTAGAAACAAAAATTCTGAATTACAGAGTTTTTTAATATGATGGAATTATTTAGTGGACTGGTGATAGTTATTTTAATTCTTGTCAAATAAATATCTTCACTTAGTCTTTATGATTTAATATCTATGTTGCTTTGTAGCTAAGGGAACAACTATCCCAAGAAAAGAATTTACGGGAATCTCTTGAGGAATCCCAAGCAGCTATGCTGTGCAGAGTACAGGATATGGAAACAACAGTTGAATTGGAGCGAGAACAGGTAGGTGAGAATCAGGATTCTTCTGTTCATTTTTATGATGAAATGAATCAGGAAGAAAATGTAGTTTTACACCTAAATTTCTAAAGATGTTCATAATTTTGCTTAGATTTAATAATAATTTATTTTCCTTTAGTAGTTTTCTGACAACAATTTTAATCTTAACAGTTTTTTCTCTGTCACAGTAAACATAATGGAAACAATATGGTGTAATGGAAGAAACACCAAGCGCTTGAATCAGAAGACCTGAGTTTAAGTTCTGTTTACTGGATGTTCTGTTTACTGTTTCATGAGCCTATGTCTTTGAGCAAGTCATTTAACCTCTCACAGACCTTTAGAAAAATTTCCTTATTTAAACAGTCTCTAAAGTCTCTTCTAGTCTTAACATTATGCAAATCTCTCAATTATGGGTTTACTGGATGAAGTGAGGAAGATCAGTAAAATTGCATTTACACTGCTATTAAATTGTAACAAGACAAATAAGGTTTTTTTCTCTCTTAATTTGAATATGGACAAGGAAAGTAATATAGCAATCATATCTTAAGTTTCTTTGTGGAAAACATTCAGGTGTTCAGTGATTTTATGTGCTGCTATCTATAATCATAGCATCTTTTTCAGTTAACAAATGGTTATCCTTTATTGTTATCACAGGGTAATACTTAAGAGTGGTAGCTATGGAATCAGGAATCCTTTAGTTTGAATATTTCCTCAGATCCTTGTTAGCTGTATGATCCTAGACAAAATGCAGAATCATAGAATTTGAAATTTGAAAGGCAATCTCAATAGCCACCTAATTTAAGTAAGTAGCAAAAGTATTCCTACTATAATATACATTAATAGTGATCACATATTCTCTGTTCAAAGACTTTTTTAAAGAAGGAAAATTCTCTCTTGATATAGGTCATTTCATTTTTAGATAGCTATAATTGCTAGATAGTTTTGACATCGAGCCTAAATTGCCTCTGCAAATTCCACACTTTGTTCCTGGCTTGATCTCCTAGGAACAAATAGAACAAAGTTAGTCCCTACTTGATTTGTCAGTCCTTCAAATTCTTGAACACAATTAACACATCTCCCATGGACCTTTTTTAATTTTCAATCTTGTCAGTCCTATTTTCCCCAACCATTGTTCATATGTCAAGGACTCAAAGCCATCTCCATTTTCAATTATTTGATCAATGTCCTTTTTAAATTGTTGTTGTACCTAGAACTAAATACAGTACTGGAAATAGTGTCTGATAAGGCAGAATAGAAGTTATGATCCTCTTTCTGGAACTCAAGATTACATTAATTTTTTTGATTGCCATATCTCATTGCTAACTTATATTGACTTTGCAGTTCCCTAAAATCTCCAGATACTTTTCAGACAAATAGCTAATTTGCCATGCCTTTTCTAATCTTATACATGTGAAGTTAATCATATTACGTGCAAGATTTTACATCTGTCTCCATTGAATTTTCTCTTTCTAAATTCAGCCTAGTCACTGGCTCTAGTTCATCAGGATCTTTTTTGGATTCTGTCTTGATCATCTACTGTCCCTCAGTTAACAAGCAATTAAGCACTTGCAAAGTGCTTGGCACTGTGCTAAACTCCAGGAATATGAAGAAAGGCAAAAATGCAGCAATTGCTCTCAAGGAGATCAAGAGCTTTTTGTAATCTGCAAAATTGATAATTATATCATATGTACCTTTCTTTATTCATATCAGTAGTTAAAAATGTTACACAGCAGAAATGAAGCACAGATTCTGAAATATTCCAGTGAAGACTTGTAAGGTTGATATTGAACTATTAACAACTATTAACAGCTACTTTTTGAATCTGGAAGTCTAAACCATTGTGAATCCATAAGTATTATCATCTAAATCCAAGGCTTAAACATGACCCCATATGGGTCCTATAACTGAATATGGAGGTTACAAAAATTTTGGCAATAGTAAAAAGATTTTTGAATATAATGATCAAAAATTTATTCAAAATCAAACATGTAATAAGTCCAACAAAATAACATTTGTTTCTGTCAGGGTTTGTCTATATTGTATCACACAAATTCATAGTTGCTTTGGTTTTGAACACACAACATGCACACTTAGCCTTGTGTGTGTATGAATGCTGCCAGAAACACCTCAGCTCAGATTGAAGACAGAGTTGTGTAAAAATTTATCAGGCAAAAAGAGGTCATGAGCGGAAAAAATTTAAGAAGCCCTGATATTTCCATTTTCTTTACCAAAAAGTATGAGATGCTTATCAAATGTTTTGTAAAATGTTAAATATATGATATCTGTAGCACTCCCTTCTGCCAGTTTAGTATGCCTGTCAAAATAGGAAATAAAATCAGTCTGGCATAATCTCTCCTCTTTTTAATTGTTTTTTTTCTGATTATTCATGTACATTAATTTTTTAATACACATTTGTTTAATACACCTTTTTTTTTTAAAATAGTTTTTATTTACCAGATATATGCATGGGTAATTTTACAACATTGGCAATTGCCAAACCTTTTGTTCTATTAATACACCTTTAATACACATTTGAATCATGTTGGGAGAGAAAAATCAGAACAAAAGGAAAAAATCCACAAGAGAAAAAAAAAGCAAAAGCAAAAGAAAAAAAAAGTGAACATTACCTGTATTGATTTACATTCAGTCTTCATAGTTCTCTCTCTAGACATGAATGGCATTTTCTATACAAAGTTTATTGGGATTGCTTTGGATCATTGAACTGCTGAGAAGAAGTAAGTCTTTCATAGTTGATCACATAATCTTACTGTTACTGTGTACAATGTATTCCTGGTTCTGCTTATTTGTGTAACTCTTTTCAGGCCTTTCTAAAATCAGATTGTTCATTTTTTATAGAACAATAATTTTCCATTAGTTTCGTATTTCATAATCTTTTCAGCCATTCCCCAATTGATGGGCATCTATTCATTTTCTAATTCTTTGCCACATAAAAAGAGCTGCCAGAAACATTTTTTTTTTTTTTGCACATTTGAGTCCTTTTCCCTCCTTTATAATTTCTGAGGGATATATGTTAGGATTCTTACAAGGTGCTAAATCACTGAAATTGATAGAGACAACAATTATCTAATTTAGCATGCTTCAGTATGATTGATCTGATTCTACAAGGAGATGTTATGGGCCTGAACTTGAAACAAAGTACTCAGTGGAATTGATGAGATAATGATTCTCTAATTTACATGTACTTAGTACTTATTATAATTCCACAAGATTCAAACCTTTAAGAGAGCATATGTAAGGAGGAGCTGACAAGCTCAGGAAAGGAAAAGCCTGCTCTTGGACTTCCTGGAGATTCACAAGGCAGAAACCCACAAGCCCACTGTCTTGGAGGAGGAGTCAAGATTCATTCCAACTTCCACCTTTGTGCTGGCTGGAGGCTGAAGGACAAACCTTCGGATTTGGAGACATTTGGAGGGAGATCTTGGAACCAAGGAGAGAGATAGGCCTCTACTAAAGCTAATCGGGCCCCGGGAAAAGAGACAAGACTTTGAAGGACACAATAAGGGATTTGGACTTTAATCCTTGCCTGCATTTGGGATTATTGAACAGAACTGAAACTAAGGCTGCCTCTAGAAGCTCCCTAAGAAACCTGCTCCCAGAGAACATTATATCTTTAGAGAAGAGAACATTACAGATATAGACCCAGTAGTAGTAGCATTGCTGGATTAAAGGATTTGTACAGTTTTATAGCTCTTTGGGTATAGTTTCAAATTGCTCTCCAGAGTGATTAGATCATTTTATAACTGCACCAGTAATGCATTAGTATTCTAGTTTTCCCACATCCTTCTTTTTAGTATTTTTTCCTGTTATCTTACCCAATCTGAGTGGTTTCTCAGAGTTGTTTTAAATTGCATTTCTCTAATAAATAATGATTTAGAGTATTTTTTTCATATGACTATAGAGAGCTTTAATTTCATCATCTGAAAATTGTCTATTCATATTCTCTGAATAATATCTTAATTAAAAAAAAAACATGTTATATGTATATGATCATAGAGTTAGAGTGAAAAGGGATCCCTTCATTATACAGAGGAAACAAGTCACAAAGAGGGTAGGAGACTTGCCCAGGATCACAAGTATCTGAAGCAAGATTTCTAGAAACTTGGAAAAACATTTGCCCTTCTTCAATTTTATAGCATTTCTTGCTTTCCATAATCATTTAAATATCACTGACAAAGCTCTGCAATTATGGTTTCCATTTGTCATTTTTTCCCAGATATTGTTCATCCTGGATCAAGGGCAGCTAGGGTTTTCTTATTGTCTTATCTCAGATATGAACCCCCTGTAGGTCATTTATTTTCTGTCTTTTCCAATGTTAAGATCATTCTACTTTGCAGAGAAAATAGAAGAGTGAAGTCTACCTTTATGTCACCAATGTCTTGTCCATCCTCAGCACAAATGCTATCCTTTTTATCCTCCTTTTTCCCTCAACATAGCTAAACAAACAAACAAAAAATCTAAGGAAAATCTTTTTTGCTGTCCTTTATTTACCTTCTTAGTTTAGCTCATTCTGAGCTTTAGCATTCCTGGCATTTTTTACAGGAACATGTCTCTTATGTTCATTTACCTTCTGTTTCTGGGCCTTCCTCCCATTTTCTGTATATTTTTAAAATCTAACTTGTTTGGTGAATTCCCTCTGCTTCCAGATAAGTGTTTTTAAACATATTTCATTTTCCTACTTTATTAGAAGTGATCCTCTTTGTCTTCAGATTTTCATTCTTGAACATGGAAGATCCTTCCTGCTGAACTGACTTCCCCTCTAGCACTTTAGTCCATGTCCACCTATCTATCTTTCTTCTGAACCCTTTAAAATCTGTTTTCCCCAAATTTAGAATATTTGTTAGACTCTAAAGTCGTTTAACCCTCTGGATTTCATTATCCTCGGTTTTAAGATGGGGAAAATGATGAAATGAGATAATGTAGAGATCTAATGGGTCTTCCCTTTCATAGACCTTGGATTCTATTCATATCTTTAGCTATTGCATATTCTACACATTTATTATATTTCCCAGATTTTAGAAGCTGGAAAGCACTTAATAAATCATCTTTTATATCCCCCTCATTTTATAAATGAAGACAGAAAGATCTAGAGAGGTACAAATGACTACATGCTCAAGGTCTTATTGTGAGTTATGTAGAAAGTCATGACTATAGAGTGCTTATTAAAAAATGTTAGAGTTGAAGTTTCCCTACAATTGTTTAAATTGTTTTTTTTTTAACTTCACAAAAATGAAATTTCCCTAACTCAGGTAAAAGCTCTACAACAAGACTGCTTAACCTTGAGAAAAAATGTGGAGATTACTCAAGAACAATTACATCAGGAACAGCAAGAAACAGCACAACTGGAGTCTGAGTGTGAAAAGCTGAGGATTGAACTAAGTATGAAAAGAAAATTTAGAAATCATACTATTTTGTTAGTTCTCCAAGGTGTCATGACTAAGTCTGGAATTTACAAGATTTTTGAAGTAGTTAAATTACTAATGGCTTTTGTGTTTATAAAGGATCTAAAATTTTCAAGAGATCACTATTACTTGATTTTTCCATGAACCTGAAGTCCTTTGCTTCAATGTTCTTTATTCTTCTTCATCCTTCACTGTCATCTATATTTCATGTTAGTCATGTTATAAAATATAGCCATAAACTAAAACATATATACATTACAAGGCACTACTTCACCTCTAACATCACTCTGCAATCAGTCAACAAGTGCTTACCAATTGCCAATTATATGCCTAGTACTGTTGTGCCTTGAGTTCTGATTGTCTCTAGGATAAGCTATAACTTGGCTGTTGGCTGAGCCAGGATATGAATTCATGATTTTTAAAACCAAATATACTATTCTCTCTTTAGAAAGATCTTTACTTTATTTCACAGATACATTTTATGATTTTGAACATGTCAGTCCTTTCAAGCTTCAGTTTCTTTATGTAATAAAAAGTTGGACTAAATGTTAATATTCTTTGCAGTTCTCAAATTCTATGATTCCACGTGTATGCCATAATTACCAATTAAGCTAACAAAGGATTGCTTTGGTTGTCTATTCTAAAAAGGAAATAAAAGTTTTTCTAAAATTATTTAAAGTAAGCTAAATATTCCTTTTCAATCTTATTTATATTGTTTATTTAGCAATTTACTTTTCCTATAAATTATAAAAGCAAACTTTAACTCCACATCTGTCAGAATCCTCATTTACTCCAAATATATTTATTCAAAATTAAGGTTTAGTATTACTGAGTATAGTATAATTTTAAGTCTTAAACCTAATTATTTGCACACATATTAAGAAAAATCTGTTCTAGTTTTTTCAAGATATTTAAAATTAGTGAAATGGATTTAATGAGTACTGATTTAAAAAAAATCATATTATTAGAACAAAAAATGTATTCTTGGATTTTTTTCCTCTCAAAAATAGTCACACCTCTCAGAAAAAAAAAATTGAATCTAGGAAAGATAGCATGATGTGACAGATAGAAAGTTAGTGTTTTCTATCAGGAAATAAGATAATATTTTTAAATTGTCTTATGTTATTTGGCACTATTAACAGTAGACATCAATAATATAACTTTGATTTTACTTCTGGTATTCAGCCAAATTGTTGTTCAAAGTGAAAGGTTTGCCCCTTGCAGAATATTTTTTTAAATTGTTCTAGTGAATAGACTGATAATTTTAAAATCTGGCTTGTAGAGAGAGCATGCTCCCTTCTGCATAGATTGTGCACCAGTTAGTAACTTTTTTTCATTTCCAACCAATAAAAATATGATTACAAATATCTTCCAAATTCTTATTTCAAAAGAATTTTTTAGAAAGGAATTTTCAGAGGAAAAGTATATTGATATTTTTGTCTCAAAGATATTATTTGTTTTAGGATCCAAAGATGACATCATTTCCCAGCTACTTGAAGATGGAAAGGTAAGTTGCAAATCATTAAAAAACAAAGGATATTTATTTCTTCCCTTCACTAAATAATTTTGATTTCCTTTTTTAGCCTTTGCTTTTAGTTCTACTGAATCTCCTAACTAATACTTTAGTAAATAGCCTGCTAACGGTAAATATGTGATCAAAGTGCATTCAGGATTGTGGTTAAGTTAACAACATATACATAATAATTATGATTTCAAAATGATAGGTCTATTTATATAGTCTACTAAATTTCAGAGAGGACCACAAATCAGAATTTCACAATGAAATGCAATACAAACCACTTCTTTTAGGTCTCCCCATATGTTAAGAAATGAAACTACTGATATATATCTTTTTTTACCTCTGTGAGACAGTTCTCTCCTGGGGTTACAGAATGGTAATTCTCCATTTATAGGATTTACTTCATTTTTTAGGGATTTGAGAGTTTGGGTTTTGGGGTTTTTTTTCTACCCAAGTATTACAGCTTTAAAAAAAACCAGTTTTGTTTTGTTTTTTTAAATCAGATTATTTTACCCTTCCTCATTCAGTTGTTTCTCTTAAGTGAATAAGTTTGACTTTTTCATTCTTTGTATTAATTTAAATCCTACATTTACATATAAACTTAATGGAAAGAGACCTTGATTTCATTGGGATTTGGAATTTATAAGATGAAAGATTCTAAATGCACAAGTTACATAAAAGTATAGAATCTTATTTTTAGAGTTTAAAACTTATGGTGGATGGTGAAAATTGGATGGTTAGTTAAATCAAATGTAAAATTGTCTCCCCCATTTGGGATTCTAAAATCTTTGTAATAATTGAGTGAACTATTTCATAAATAATTTAGAAAGAAAGAGAGAATTGGGTTGTGGCTATCCATATTCTTCACAAAACTTTTTAAAACAGATAAGAAATTTTTTTGTGATAGTTCCTGAGTATAGAGTAAGAGTTAGCTAGTTCTGAAATGGTGGTAACAGTATATATATTATAATAGTAGGAAAAGCACCTGTAATATAGGCTTTAGAGATGAACAGGTAAATTTTAACAAATCCTTTACATGTCAAGAAAGAAATTTTATTTGCTTTTTCTTTTCTAGACTTTGCATTTGTCTTTTAGTCAAGAGCATAAAGAGAATAACTATTTAAAGTCTGAATTGGCATCCTTTCGGGAAACAGCAAAAAAAGTACAGGTAATTAGAATGGCTTTTTTTGAAATATTCTTGTTCAGTTTTCCTTTTCTTAGGCTCATAGTGTCATAGATTTAGAGTGGGAAGAGTCCCTAGTTGTTGTATATTCTAGCCCCTTCATTTAATAAATGAAGAAACTGAAGGCCAAAGACATAAAGTATTTGCTCAAGATATCACAAGTAAAAATGGCAGTGCTTTTCTTGATTTATTTTTAGATATTAGATATTAGAGTGCCCAGGGATTAAAATTCACTTAACTCTAGTTAGTTAAATTCCATTTGTGCTGATTATCCAAATTCAGTACATTCCCCAAATCTAATTGCATAAAGACCTCTCAGAATTTAATTCCCAGTTACTTTCTTTTTTAAAATTCATTTTAGTTATTTTTGTTACCTTTTGAATTATGTATTATATACTTTCCTCTCCACCTTGCACTAAAGAAGGCCACCACTATTTGACATAAATCTATTTGACATAGATTTATAAATATATACTTTATGAACTTCTATTTATTCATTCTTTCTTTGGAGATGGATAGCATCTTCCTTCATAGGTCCTTAATAAGTTGATTTGATTATTTATGGTACTGAGAATAACTTAGTTGTTCACAATTATTTTTCAAAGAATATCGCTATTACTATATGCAACATTCTCTTGATTCTGCGCACTTCACTTTTCATTATTTCAAAAAATTAATTCCAGGCTTTACCAGTTCATAATTTCTTACAACATAATGGCATTCTATCATAATCATATACCACAATTTGTTTGGCCATTCTGAAATTGATGGGCATTCTCTTGATTTCCAGTTCTTTGCCACTACAAAGAGAACTGCTATAAATATTTTAGAACATATAGATTCTTTTCCCTGACCATCTTGGGTAACAGATCTCATAGTAGTATTGATGTGTTATATCTAGTTTTATAACTTTTGGAGCATAATTCCAGATTGTTCTCCAAAATGGTTGGATAAGTTCACAGTTTTACCAACAATATGTTAATGTTCCAGTTTTTCCACATCATCTCCAACATTTATTATTTTCCACTTCTCTAATTTTAGGCAATATGATAGGTATGAGATAATGTCTCAAAGTTGTTTTAATTTGCATTTTTCTAATCAATAATGATTTGGAGTATTTTTTCATGTGACTATATTTAGTTTAAAATTTTTTATCAATAAACTGCCTGCTCATTCCAATTACTTTCTACTTATTTTGAATTCCTACAGAATTTTAAGTTTCATTTACATCTTGTCTATCTAGCTAGATTGTAAACAAGAGCTGTTTATTCTTTTTCTATTGTATCCCATGCAGCAAACAGAACAATGCAGACATATGTATTTTTTCTGTTCATTTGAGTAGCATACAGCATTCCAAATAATTGTTTATAGATGGGACAACCTCCAAGATTTGATTTGTTTATCTTATAGTAAAAACTCTACTGTTTTAGGACTAATCTTTTTTTTAGTGAAGAAAATGCAAAATAGATGCTTTTAATTTTGTTTTAATGTGTTTTGAAATTTATGATTATTATAAAATTAAAACATTCATACCCAGAGGCCATAATTTTGAGGGTGATGAAAGATCTATTTTTAAAGTATCTGAAAGAGGCAAAGATGGCAAAGACATGGAATAATCTCAGACTCTACTATTAATTTTTTAAGTGACCAAGATAGCACAAATCTATTCTAACCTATATATGTCTATTTAAATTTTCCCCCTGAGGCAATTGGGGTTGTGACTTGCCCAGGATCACATAGCAGCTAGGAAGTGTTAAATGTCTGAGGCCAAATTTGAATTCAGGTCCTCCTGACTTTAGGGCTCTATCCACTGTACCACCTAGCTTCCCCCATCTACATAATTAAAAAAAATTATACATATATTGACAGCATCCTTGATAGGGATAGGCAAAAGGAAGAGGTAGGTTTTTTGAAGCCTTCTGGATATTTCATAGAAGATACTTTACTATCACAAAGTTGGTTCAATGATGTAGAAAGTACATCACTGTTCCATTGATATTCTTGGGATATTAGGGAAACAAAAGCCTCTGTTTCCTATCTCTGCAACAAATTTATGAGAAAACAAGAAAATATGTCACACAGGATGGACAGGAAGGGGCAAATTGTAGTTTGAATCATTCAAATATCCACACCACTGAGATTATTGATTCATCTGTGTATTTGTATTGAGTAGCATTCTGCATGAAAGTTACTGCATCTAAGGTACCAATATTGGTTGCTGAAGCTGAATTGGTAGAGAAATTCAATAAAGAATGCTCTGACATTTGATGACTCCATTGCAAAGGTGGGAAAGATGGAGAGAGGGAGAAATATATAGGAAAGTGTAATTCAGCAAGAAGGAATGGAAGAGGATAAAGACTTTATTTCATACAGAAGACTGATGACACTATATCATGAATCCACTATATCATATTTTTCTTTGAAAAACATTAAGTAGTCATTAGCCAAAATGATTTGGCAAGCACCAAATCAAACCATGAAGAAAAAAAAAGGTTTATAGTTTAACAAATGGGAAGAGATTTGTTATTGTTTTGGATGTTACTTCTCAGTTAGCTGTATACAGTTAGCTCATCAACTCATTAGAAATAAGAAATTTTAAAAGAACAAGAAGAATGAGAAAAAAGGTAAGTATACAATTGAAACTACTAATCCCTGAAAAAAATGAAAATAAAAAGTGGGGAAAATGGGCAATTAAAGTAATTTGAAACTGATTCTAATAATATTATTCAGGAATATAAATCAAATATATTCAATATCCAGAAATGATGTTAGTCATCAAACCAGTAGTTGTGTTATCAAAGAGAAAAGATGACACCAAAGGAAACAGGATATTGAATACAAACTCATTTCTAATACAATGATAATGTATAATTATGAGCAGGATTTCACGAAGAAAATTAAGGGAGTGACAGGTAAAATCAATTTAAAGAAAGCTTGGTAAGATATTCCACTAAATGAAGTCATTCCAAAAGAATTCAAGGAAAAAAATGAAAGGGCTATAAAAAAAAAAAGAAAGAAAAAGAAAAGGGAAAATATTTGCCAAAAAACCCAAAACATTTAAACAAAATTTTCCCTATTAAGAATAGTTGGACCACTAAATGTGTACCCTAACATGACAGTCCCAAACATGTTTATGAAAAAGAAAGAAAACACTAAAAACAACAAAAAATAGTAAAAACCCAGTAAAAAGACTGAATTAAGTACATATGTATATAAAGAAGAAATATATGCTGGAGGGGAAAGAATTCTGAGTACACTGAGGGATCAATATATAAGGTATTTGGAGGATGAGAAAACGGCAAAGTGTTATACTGAAAGTTTACTACCAATTTATCTGCCTACTCTTGCATCTATACAAAATTTTTAAAAGAGGAATACATACAAAAATTAAGGCCATCCTTAATGAGGCTATTATTAAGGATAAATAAGCTTTTACAACTGACATTCCAACAGTGGACCAAATTTTTATTATGTCACAATTAGCTGAAATATAAAGAGAATATAAGAACTTATTGTCCTTATTTGATTATAATGAAAAATTGTTTTTAGCAGAACAAAACACCACTTTATGAGTTTTTCTTATACAATAAGATGTCTCCTATCTACATATCAAGATCATTTAGAATTCCTTGAAAGATGTAGTAATATAAATAAGTAACACTATAAATGGTATAAATATTATAAGACAAATATCAGATATAATGTCTTTTGTGAAAAGTATTCATTACTTTTATTGAAGAAAACCACTGCAGAATTGAGTTTGAAGAGAGATATCTTGTGATTTCCCATAGATGGTGAGGCCTTCCAAATCCTGCTGTTTGCAGATGACTTTGTACTAATTGTTATAAACTCCAGGACTTTGCAAAGCTCACTAGAAGTGATCTATATTCATTTCAAGGAGTCTAGCCAGTCTATCCATATAGGAAAGACCAAATGGATAAATGCCTGTGTAATGTTCTTTTCTCTAAATTGTAATCGTTCTCTGTGAGCAAGTTCCTTGGGGAGCTTCTGGAGGCAGCCTTAGTTTCAGTTCAGTTCAATAGTCCCAAATGCAGCCAAGTCCAACTCCTTTATTATCTCTTCCAAAATCTTATTTCCTTCATTTGGGGCTTGGCTAGTTTTCTGGAGGCCTTCCTCTCTTCTTGGTTTTTGAGAGCTCTTGAATGAATATCTCCATCCAGCACAAAGGTGGAAGTGGGAATGAATCTTGACTCTGAATCTCCTGGAGTTCCCAGTGGGCTTGTTCTTTTATATGCTCTTTTAAAGGTGTGAAAGATGTGAAAGGTGTGAACTCGGAACTAGAGAACTGTTAAATACCATGCTAAATTAGACAACCAATTTAGCACCTTGTAAGAATCCTAACATGCCTAGAACATATTTTAACATGCATTTGGATGTGATACCCTGTAAAACTGTATATTAGATTGAAACAGTATAATTGGACAGTGAGTTGAGT
Source organism: Sminthopsis crassicaudata (assembly GCF_048593235.1). Classification (NCBI taxonomy): domain Eukaryota; kingdom Metazoa; phylum Chordata; class Mammalia; order Dasyuromorphia; family Dasyuridae; genus Sminthopsis; species Sminthopsis crassicaudata. The sequence goes on along the minus strand of NC_133619.1, from coordinate 408,112,937 downwards.
TCAGATTTGAACAGGAGCAGGATGGTGCTATCATATAATCCCTAGGAATAAAGAACAACAAGATATGTGTGATAAAAAGAGTTGTTCACTTGGAAAAAGTTGGCAATAAGAAAAGTACTCCCCTGGTGCTCAGGTGTTATCAGAAAAATATGTAGGCTTCCAAAATGTTATATGGATTGCCTGTATTGAATTTTGGGAAAGAAATGAATAAGTGTCATACAGAATTAGTGAGGATGGATTGGTGCATTCTGATATATTGTAGAGATCTTCTCAATTATTAAGGTAAAAATCCATCTGAGTATTTTAGATAATTTTAAAATGATGTGTTTTACTTGTTTTCTCTGAATTGTCTCTTTAAAATTATTGATTTATTCTTGGATCAGCTTAAGTCATTTACATATTTGCAGCTAATTTGTTAGAATATAATTTGTTAGAATATAATTTAAAATAGAATCTAATTTGTTAGAATATGCTGTATTGAATTCCCTAAGCTATGTTTTTTGTTCTTTTTTTTTATTTGAAAGGATTTTCATTTTCTCTTTTTTTTGTTGCTAAATTTGCCAGTAGTTTGTCTTTATATTTATTTCATTAGTCTTATATTTTGTCAACCAAATTATCCTTTAATTTTCTATTTTACTTATATTTGTACTTGCCTTTATAATTTGTTTTGTTTTTAACTTTCCTTAGGATCATTTATCGTTTTATTCTTTCTCTCATGCATTGAGGTATAAGAATTTTTTATATTTTTTTCTGTAATGAATGTGCTAGATTGTGATTTCAAATATATATACATACATATATATATATATATTTTATAAGGTAAGTGTTATTAAATAATTATAATAAAATAAATAATTAAATTATGATTATATCTAAATAAAAAGTCTGCAGTTTTGTTTTTACCTATCATGTTCAGTGTTAGCTATTTCAGTTGATCTTTGAAAAATTTCTCTTCTTTATATTGTCATTTTTTATTTTATATTAATCTTTTGTTAGTATCTTTTATTTCTATTTTCATTTTCCCCTGTATTTTAAGAAGCCAAAGGAAAAATTAGTTGTTAAAATTGTTTTGTTTCATTCTTTTGCTTGTTACTATATTGCCTGCTATTTTCCCCCACTGTCTCTTCATATTTAATTCTTCTTTGCTCAAACCAAATTATCTAATGATATAAATGGTCATTATCTGAATTTTTGCTAAGAATAAATACAGTATCAAAAGTGAATAGTGTTTAAAGGTAATAAGAGAAAATACCCTATCTTTTTTTTTTTTGGAATAAAAATTTTAAGTGTTCAAAAATACAAGTATGACTATTGTTCTACATTGTTCTATATTGCCACTGTATTTTTTCTTAAAACACATTAATCTTGTGGAATATGATTTCATCTTGCATTTTTAATACAGGTATTAGTGGTAAAGAATGTGAGAAATTCAGTTCTTTAGGTTGAATAACTCTGGATATTCCTTTCAAAATTGTGGAAACATTCCAGTAAAAGGTTTAAGGGCCTATGTTAAAAATTACAGCAACCTTCAGTAAATAGTAAAATTGATCTATTTCTTCTCATATTGTTGCAGAAGCCTTGCTGATATGGATAGATGTTTAGAATAATGAATATAAAGTTAGTCAATTTCTGAAAGCTTCAGTCTGGTCTAGTGAATAATGGATATGGTTCTTGTTTAAATGTGGATCCACTCAAGGGGGTTTAAATAACATTTTGACATATTTTATAAAACTTTAGAACTACCAAATAAAAAAAATAAACCCTTGAATTATCTAAGGACAATGAATTATTAGGTGTTAAATTAACCTATTAAGTTCTAAATATGTATCTTTTTTTGCTTAGGTGTTAAATGATCACTTGAACAAACAGTGTTCAGATCTGAGTAACAAACTTCAAACAGTTACTATGGAGAATATCAGACTCATTGCAGATCATCAAGCAATTCTAAAGGTATTCAATTAACACTAAACTACTTATCTAATACAATTAGCATGAAACCATAATAACTCAAATATTGGGATATTTGAATGGCTAAGACTATAAAATATGAAAATGAATTTTAAAAAATTAATTACAACATCTCATTTTCTGAACAATGATTTCATTTACTTTTACGTAATATTCTGGTTCGCTTTTTGGAGATCTTAGACCAACCTTCCTTTCCGCAGAATAATCACCATGAGAATAGCCAGAGAAAGTCCAAAAGTCTTTATTGTCTTCTTCACAGTCTGTCTCCTTGCCTGGGGCTTGGTCAGCTTTCTGGAGGCTCTTCAGATGGGCCTTGGTCTTAGTGGAGAAGTGAAGGAGGACAGGCCAGTCACTGTGAGGGTCTCTGTCTTCAAGTCTCTTGGAGTCCTCTTCTAGGTCGGACTCTGACCTCTTAAATACTGCATTACGGTTAAATACATTCATCATACTGAGTATAAGCCAGTCATTATATCACTAGGGAATCATTATTTGTTGTAAGATTAAATCAATTATACTGAACTACAGAAGTATTAGTCACCATGCTAAACTAGATAACTATTGTTTTATCAATTCCATTGAGTTAACACCTTGTTATAAGAATCCTTGCCTCAAGCATATTTCTCCAGAATTCTATACTTTTGGTGCTTTATAAAATTATATTATCTTAGAAGAATAATTATCTTCCTATTAAGGATTTCTCAAAAATATACTGAATGATAACATAAGTCCTTTCCCTTCTATACAGCTTTGCTTCTGTCATTCCCTCTACATGCTGTACCTCTTTCCAGAAAATCCCATCAATTGGAATTATAACAAAATAGAATAGAATGCTTTGGGAAGAAATGATTCTCTTTTCATTAGAGATCTCTGAATAGAATCTGGATGATTACTTATCAGAAATGTTATATTGAGAATTACTTTCTAGTTATGAGATCAATTATGTGACCAGTGGAGTTCTTTCTAATCCTAAAAATTGCTGATTCTGTAAATCTCTTTTATACACTGTAGAAATAAGTTCTGCTTATTTTTAAGTTTGTAAATTTCTGTGGTGGATCATTTCTTGAATACTTTATTCACTTATTCTATCATGTTCAATATCCATATAATTTACTTCAGTATTTCTATATATATCTACAATCTTATCAATGGGAGCACTTTCTCCATTAGTGTATGTAAAGGGCTGAAACTCTTGAGCCAATGCACTGAGATAGGACAATTGAACACTAAAGGCTAATTACCAATTGGACAGTACTCTATAAGAATATGCTTGGAAAATGGCCCTTCCCACTATCCTGTGCTGGCCCAATCGTTTGGTACATACAGAGAATTGTGGGAGGGACTAGGAGGTGCAGGGAGACTAACCAGGTTCACTTCTTCGAGAGAGACCACAAAGTGAGGTTGCAGAGAACCCACACATCCACTCTCTTCACTTCTACCACTAAAGACCAAGAATAAAAACTTTTGCTTATCCTGATTTATGGCTGATTCCAAAGTACCCAGGGTGCTAACCAGATCTCCACAAGTGTAGGTCACAACATTTCTTTCCAAGGCATTCCATTCCACGGTATGGTCGTTCTAATTGCTTAGGATGATTTTGCTGACATTAAGCCTTAATTTGTCTCTGACTTCTTTACATTGCTCCTAGTTCTGCTCTTTGGGGTCAAATAGAATAAGTCTGAATGTCTTTTCCACATTACAACACTTCACATATTTGAAGACAGCTATTATTTGCCTACTGACTCAGGCTAACTATCACCAACTTTTCAAAATTATTCTTATGAGATATAAAGACCCAAGGCCCTTCACAATCTAGGTTGCTCCTCTAGAAATAGTATCAGTTTCATAATATTCTTTATAAACTTTGTCCTTTTATAAAGAAAATGCTCCAAATATGATTTAACCAGGGGCAGAATAAAATGGGACTATCAGCCCCTTATTTTTTGGTTACAGCCTATCTTATTAGCTTTTTTCCCCACAACACCTCATATTGCTGATTTATAAAATTGTAGTTGTCTAAGACTCTCAGATCTTTTTCATATAAAGTATTTTCTAACCATATCCTCTCCCATGTTAGGAGGTTGATAGTTTTGTGGGGTTGATATTTTTCAACCTATATCTGTTTACCTTTATTCCTATGGAATTTCATCTCTTCAAACTAATGCTGAAGCATCTCTAGATCTTTTTTTTTTTTTTTAGATAAATATAAATGTTTATTTACTGAGACTGATATTTATCTAAAGGCAGCTAGATAATATCTCAGTAGGCAAATTGATCAATATCTGTTTCTTCTGGCAAAGGAAGACTTAGTTTATATCAAGCCTCAGATACTTTCTAGCTATGTAATCCTGGACAAATCATTAAACATTTCTCTGGCTCAGTTTCTTATTCTGTAAAACAGAGATAATAGTAACTTCTAATTCCCAGGATTGTTTACTCATTTTAGTTGTTTCTGACTCTACATAACCCCATTTAGGGGTTTCTTGGCAAAGATACTAGAGCAGTTTGCTGTTTCCTTCTTTCGCTCATTTTTCTTTCTTTTCTTTTTTTTTTTTTTTAATTCATTTTTCCAAATTATCCCCTCCCTCCCTCCACTCCCTCCCCCCTATGACAGGTAATCCCATACATTTTACATGTGTTGCAGTATAACCTAGATACAATATATATGTGTAAATACCATTTTCTTGTTGCACATTATTATTAGCTTCCGAAGGTATAAGTAACCTGGGTAGATAGACAGTAGTGCTAACAATTTACATTCGCTTCCCAATGTTCCTTCTCTGGGTGTAGTTATTTCTGTCCATCATTGATCAACTGGAAGTGAGTTGGATCTTCTTTATGTTGAAGATATCCACTTCCATCAGAATACATCCTCATACAGTATTGTTGTTGAAGTGTACAGTGATCTTCTGGTTCTGCTCATTTCATTCAGCATCAGTTGATGTAAGTCTCTCCAAGCCTCTCTGTATTCGTCCTGCTGGTCATTTCTTACAGAGCAATAATATTCCATAACCTTCATATACCACAATTTACCCAACCATTCTCCAACTGATGGACATCCATTCATCTTCCAGTTTCTAGCCACTAAGAAAAGAGCTGCCACAAACATTTTGGCACATACAGGTCCCTTTCCACTCTTCAGTATTTCTTTGGGATATAATCCCAATAACAGCAATGCTGGGTCAAAGGGTATGCACAGTTTGATAACTTTTTGGACATAGTTCCAAATTGCTCTCCAGAATGGCTGGATTCTTTCACAACTCCACCAACAATGTATCAGTGTCCCAGTTTTCCCACATCCCCTCCAACATTCATCATTATTTGTTCCTGTCATTTTAGCCAGTCTGACAGGTGTGTAGTGGTATCTCAGAGTTGTCTTAATTTGCATTTCTCTGATCAGTAGTGATTTGGAACACTCTTTCATATGAAAGGAAATAGTTTCAATTTCATCATCTGAGATTTGTCTGTTCATATCCCTTGACCATTTATCAATTGGAGAATGGTTTGGTTTCCTATAAATTAGGGTCAGTTCTCTATATATTTTGGAAATGAGACCTTTGTCAGAACCTTTCCTTTTAAAAATATTTTCCCAATTTGTTACTTCCCTTCTAATCTTGTTTGCATTAGTATTGTTTGCATCTCTAGATCTTTTTGGATCTTGTCTATCCTTTCATATGTTATCTAATCCTTCTAGCTTAATATCATATGAAAATTTAATAGGCATGCCATTTTTGCCTTTATCCAAAATACTCACAAAAATGTTCAACAACAACAGAGGAGATTCAGAAGTATGAAGGCTTGACGTACCTTCTACTAGAGATCTTCTGAAAAATTGTAATTGAACAATTCACAGGATTTTTTGTCATTCAAAATGTTCTAAATGCATCTAATTGTTTTATCTTATAGCTTTTATCTATTTTTTCCATAAGCAAGCTTTAGTAAAGTCTAAGTAAGCTTGTGCATGCGTGTGTGTGTGTGTGTGTGTGTGTGTGTGTGTGTGTGTGTGTGTATGGAAGCCCAACCAAAATATGGTTATTCTGACATGAACTATTCTTTGCTGAAGCCAGGCAGGCTTTTAATATACTCTTCCTTTAAAAGATGATCACCTGGTAAGTAAAATGAGCAGAACCAGGAAATCATTATACACTTCAACAACAATATTATATGAGAATCAGTTCTTATGGAAGTGGCTATCTTTGGCAATGAGAGGATCCAATTCAATTCCAATTGATCAGAACCAGTTATACCCAGCGAAAAAATACTGAGAAATGAGTGTGGACCATAACATAGCATTTACACTCTTTCTGTTGTTGTTTGCTTGCATTTTTGTTTTTCTTCCTAGGTTATTTTTACCTTTCTAAATCCTATTGTTCTTGTGCAACAAGAGAACTGTATAAATATGTACAGACATATTGTATTTAAGATATTGTTTAACGTGTTTAACATGTATGAGACTGCCTGCCATCTAGGGGAAGGGGTGGAGAGAAGGAAGGGAAAAGTTGGAACAGAAGTGTTTGCAAGGGTCAATGTTGAAAATTACCCATGCATATGTTCTGTCAATAAAAAGCTATAATAAAAAAAAGATGATCACCATCCTTTTAATGTTCATTCTAGAAATTTTTAAGCAATACAAGTTAATTTCATTGCTTATAGTTTTAGTTTATCAGTTTCCTCATTTTGAAAATTAGGATATTTCTTTTGGAAACAATATGGTTGGTTTGTTTTTAAATGTATATAAAGCAAAGATAGATCTATTTATTTCATTGGTATAAGGAACTTTCAAGTGAGTGAACTCCTTCTGCCAAAGCAGATTTCTCTATAACTTAAAGCCTTAGAGAGTTTCCTAGAGCAGTGGTGTCAAACTCAAATAGAAAAAGGGCCACAAAACCAGAAGGTTACATATTAACTCAAAAAACAACATAACATCATATTGTATTTTTATTTTATTAAGTATTTACCAATTATATTTTATTCTGATTTGGGCAGTAGTGGAGAATGTCATGGGCCTGCTGACTTTGTGTTTGATACTTCTGGCTTATAGCACTAAACTCAAATGGCTTGTCCTATCACTTAGCTAGTAATATATCAGAAGCATGGCTGAACCTAGATATTACTGGTTTTAAAGTTCGTAATCCTTATTTTACCATGTTGCCTCTTAATACATAAAGCAAATACCTTTGAATTTACAAACAACAACAATTTAAAGCTTGGGGCTATTTTACAAAAGTCAGTTTTGAGGTCAAGGGGCCTAAGATTAAATACTGCTGCTCTTTTCTTTTGTAGCTATTTATGATCATCATATGAGACATTATTGAATACTATGCTTTTCAAAATAGATTTAGAAATTGAGCCATGATGGTAAGGAGGAAAAAAAAAACATTATGTAAAGAAAAATTCAAGCAGCACACTGGGGGGACATAAAACTCTAGGAGGGGAATAAGCCATGAAACTGAAATGATATTCTACAAAACAATATTCTACTTACATTCATTTTTCTACCAGCTCTTCTCTAAAAGTTCAGATTATTTTAATTATGTTTATTGGGTTCCTATTAATTAATCCTTCTTTAATTATCCAAGTTACTGTCATGTTTAACTTTTTCTTCCTAGGCAGAGCAAGAAAAAATGACTCAAAATTTGCAGGAACAAGATTTAATGCTGGATGCTACCAAGGCTAGTATTGTGAAAGAATTACAAAATGTTCAGAATGAAAGAACCCAACTTCAGAAATACCTGTGAGTTAGTTTCACCTTTTTTTTTTTTTTGGCTTTCTATTTTTCTTGAAGATACTGTTCTGTTCAACCATATTTCATTCTAACAAATATAGAAAAAGATGGTACCAATTATTGTCATTGTAATATTTTCATCATTTTTCTTCAGGAATGAACATGTTAAAAAATAACTTATATTTAACATTTCTTTTAAAGCAGAAATCTTACCAGCTTGTTCCATGTTAACTTGTTATATCCCTGCAGTAATGCCTTATACCTTGAACACAGCAAATGTAGCCAAAAAGCAAAGGAAGTGGAAAAGAGAACAGCAATGCAAAAAGAACTACAAGAGTGTACTATTGTTAGATTGCGAAGTGAACTGGAAGTAGCACTAAAAGAAAGAAAATCTCTATTGGAGGGAAGAGAGAATCTACACAAGGAGGTAGAATCAGACATATTTTCTAGTGGTGTCATTCTTGTTTTAAAATTACATTAAAAAAGTAAAAGTTACTAAATAAGTTTGACTGGTTAATTGTATTAATTGTATTTTTTTTAGCAAAATAAATTTAAAGAAATTTGAATTTTATATATTTTTGCAGATATCCATTTATTCTATTTGTGTTACCTATACTTAGAAAATACCTCAGTATAAAATGTGTGTTGATCAGATGCAAAACAATCAATGCAAACAGTGGTTCATAATTTTATATTGTATGTTTATATTGTTAGTTAAAACTGCTGGTTTAAAAAAGTGATTATTCCTAAAGTGAGTAAGGCAGTAGGGAATTAAAGGGGAACTGCTATATCTTCCAAATTAGTTAAGTCAATAGTAAATATTTATTTGCACCTATGTGCCACTTATACAAAGTGCTAGTTCTACAAATATAAAAAAATGGACACTATCCTTAAAGGAGTTTACAATCTAATGAGGGAAGAAAAGACTGAAAAAATCAGGAAAAGTGCGATAAAGAAGCAAGGTACCTTGTAGAGGTGTTAGATGGAGAAGTCCCAGAGTAGTGTAGCTATTTGAGAAATAGCTCCTCAAAAGAAGTTTTTGAAGCTCAATATTCCATCCTCCAATCATAGGGATAAAGGGTAGTGACAATTAACTTGTATTGCTTAAAAATTTCTAGAATGAACATTAAAAGGATGGTGATCATCTTTTTTTTTATTATAGCTTTTTATTGACAGAACATATGCATGGGTAATTTTCAACATTGACCCCTGCAAACACTTCTGTTCCAACTTTTCCCTTCCTTCTCTCCACCCCTTCCCCTAGATGGCAGATGATGAGGTTTTCCCAAAATAATCTTCCTAAGGTATGGTGGAGAAGTCAGAGAAGTTAGGAAGAAACCCATAGAATCTGATACACATATATTTATTTCTAATTTCAGGGTTGGTTTGTAAAACCTGCTCTGTCTCATAAATTCCCTTCTTGACTTTTTCTGAGAGGATGCTATAATTTGACATGTAGTTTGTTTCTAGTATCTTGTCAGTGGCTTTCAAAATCATCAATTTCTTCTATTTTTATTGGACAGTTAAAGAAAACAGAGAGTGACATAATACAAGAAAAAAGCAAATTTGAAATGGAATTAAAGAAAAATAAGGTATCATTGATCCTTATTCTTTATCAGTGATTGTGATTTTCCTACATGTTGATTAAAGAGATGTGACAATAAGAGCTGGAGAAGACCATAGAGCAGTATAGATGTAGTGTATGAAAAAACTTCAGAATCCAAATTCTCCAACCCCGTCATTTTATAGATGGGGAAACTGAGGTTCAGAGGTAAAATTATTTGCCTTAGGTAATGGAAATTAATGGAAACATAAGATTTGCTTCAGACACTAAAGATATATGTATATGTTATCAGAGCACAAGGTCTAATCATTGCTTCTGAATCAAGTATGGAGAATTTACCAACTATTCTGTTCCTTCTACCAAAATGGAGTTATATATTTTTCTATCTGTACATTTTGCACCTGTCATTTATCTATAAACATACCTTTTTCTGTGTCTTACATTGAGCAACTTTCTCACTCTCTCTTTCTTTCTCTCTCTCTCTCTCTCTCTCTCTCTCTCTCTCTCTCTCTCTCTCTCTCTCTCTCTCTTTCTCTCTCTCTCTATGTGTGTGTGTGTGTGTGTGTGTGTGTGTGTGTGTGTGTGTGTGTGTCTCTCTCTCTCTCTCTCTCTTAAATGTAACTGGCTTCCAAATTTATGAATGGAGATAAAATCAGCTATCTCTGAATTCCTATCTGACTTTTATCATAGGATTATCCACTCACAAAACTTCTTTCCCTTTTCCTTTTCCTAGAGGACTGGCCTATATGACAAATAATATTTTTAATGCAAAAAAGGAAGGAAAAATCTGCAAAAGCTGATCTAAAAGATAAAACTAGGCCAATAAAGATCAACTATTGAAGATATCATCTGGCTTCTCCCAGTTTGCCATCTGGAATGCTGCCCTGTGAGATAATGCAGCCAAAGGAGGGCACAAGTGAATTGCTGTTCTTCTGTTCATAGTTTCCTATATTGGCCTTGTCTATGAATATTGATAGACTATATTCTAACCCAGAGCCATATTGTTTTCATGCCATTCATGAGGTTCTGTCCTTAATTTACCAAGATAAATGAATTCTGACAAGTTATATTCTATTATTCTATTACATTTTGTAATTTGGACATATGCTATGATTATATTTAAATTTAACTTGAACAAATATATGTACATTCTATTTTTAAAACATTCTGTTGTATATTCCCAGATGGGCAGTCCAGACCTTCAGTATTAGGAATAAGTGATCAAATACATTAAGTGACTTCCATTTTCACTAAGACTTGGAATCAGAAAAAGAAGTTAGTGTTCTTAGCTTTGAAATAACTACTTTTTTTCCTTTTTGTTTTTAAGCATGAAATGAGTGCCTTAACCAGCACCCTACAGGCTCTTGAGAAAGAGAATGGGAAATTGATGAATTGGAAGACAGCAATGGAACACCAAAAAGTAATTTCTGAAAACCATGAAGTAGGTATTAAAAGACCAGTCTAATCTAGTAATTACTGGACACATTTTATGAAGTGGATTTTTTTCCTACTTTTCCTGAAAGTCAGTAAGAAAGCCAAATATTATAGAGGTCCCTTGCAATATAAAAATATAAATAAGTTAATATTTAGGTTAATTCTAAAGTCAGCTGTCAATTATCTGAATCAGTGGAAGAAAGTAATGATAATAGATAATTCATAATCTGGAAAAAAACAAAAATTATTTCTATTGTATTTACTTGGGCATTTCTCCATTTCCTATCTCCATTTTTCCACAGTTTTGAATGAAGTTTGTTTTTATTTTTACAATTTTCCCTCATCTAAATATTAGAAGCAAAAGTCTACAGAAGTTTGATAAGAAGAGTTAAACTTTATTAATTGGCCCCCCCCAAAAAAGAAGACACTTCTACCCAATTCTTTTGAAGATATGAGAAATTGATTATGTTTTCAGATTTCTCTGTGTGTTTAGCTTTTGCTGAATTTTCCCTCTTTTTTTACATTAAAACTATTGTCATAAAGACCAGATTTCTGGGAAAAGGAAGAGGGAAAGATACCAGTAGAAGTTTTGGCAGGAGGAAAACAAGTATATCAATTAAAAATTTATAAAATATCTTTTAGCATAAAATAAACAGAGTAAATCCCCTCCACTTAAACTCATTTGTGATATATGCTTAAGTTCCCTCAAATACTAAGTTTGAAGTATACTATTCTAAGGCCGCTAAAGTAGTATTTTTTTATGTGACTAGTTCAGTATCTGAAAATATTTTCATTTTTATAGTAAAAGCAATTTTTAAAAATAATTCTATGGATTTTTGTAAAGCAGATAAGCTCTTTCAAACCTTGACACAACATTCTTTTGACTACAGAAATAAGGAATCTTTAGATATGAACTGATCTACATGCTCAAAGAAATGGAACAAAGATAGGTAGTAGCCAGTTGAGACCCAAGATCAATGGGGAGATAATAAGAGTAATTCATTGCATTTGACTTCAGTTTATTTGGCCCAGAGGATTTAAATCCTTGGGTTCAAAAAGATCTGGCAGATATAATTATTGAGCAACTATATCTTTGAAAAACTGTGGAGAATATTAAAGGTACTTCCAGATTGTTGTTTGTCCTTCGTTCTTGAAGAGGGCCATGACATTAGAGAGTGACATGGGAGTGAGATGATTTAAATGAGGGAGGGCTGTGCAGGGTCACCTGTCTCACTTATTCCTCCATAGCCATCTGGGTCTAGTGGCCAGATATGGATCAGGACAACAAGAGATGACCCTGGATGACTTCAAGATTAGAAGCAAATGTCCAAATTTTCAAATTCAATCTATAAATTATAGACCAATATGCTTGACTTTTTCTCTTCCTAACAAAATTATAGAGTGTGTTCTCAAAGGTTTAGAAAAAGATTCATTGATGCCAAAGAGTCATCATGTTCAAGCAAAACAGGTCATGACAAATTGGCCTTTATTTTTAAAAAATTTTTTTGATTCCTTGGTTTGTTTTATTCCTTGTTCACAGATGATATTTACCAACAAACTTTTAGCCATTGTTTCTCTTGTCTACTTTTATGTTTAAATTGCTAAGCATATGTTCATTTAATTTGGAACATATACTATGCACTTAGTGATTATTTGCTTACATTGGTTGTGAATAATGCAAGGTTAGATCTCCAAGCATTCTATGGAATTATGTTTCATATTGAAGTTGTTGTATAATTTTTTTTATTTATGGTTTTTATTTACCAGATAAATGCATGGGTAATTTTACAGCATTGACAATTGCCATACCTTTTGTTCCAATTTTCCTCTTCTTCCCCCCCAGATGGCAGGTCGAACAATACATGTTAAATATGTTAGAGTATAAATTAAATACAATATATGTATACATGACCAAACAGTTGTTTTGCTGTACAAAAAGAATCGGACTTTGAAATAGTGTACAATTAGCCTGTGAAGGAAATCAAAAATGCATTAGCCTTTCTTTTTCTTTTTTTTTTTTTTTTTTTTTTCCCCTGAAGCTGGGGTTAAGTGATTTGTCCAGGGTCACACAGCTAGGAAGTGTGAAGTGTCTGAGACCAGATTTGAACTCTGGTCCTCATGAATTCAAGGCCGGTGCTCTATCCATTTCACCACCTAGCTGCCCCAGCCTTTATTTTTCTAACAAATTTACCATATTTCTAGGTCAGGAAATATTGTATATTTTTTGTTGTTCAGTTGTGTCTTTGCCAAGAAAACCCTAAATGGTGTCAGAAGAGTCAGATCCCGAATTAAAACTGAACTGAGAGCTTAGCCAGTGAAAATGCAGGAAATCAGGAAATAAGGTTTCTTGTGCAAGAAACAGCAAGGCCATTGTCACTGTCAGAGTCTGTTGTATTTGTAGTGCATCTATCTTCTAGCCTGACAAAAAACTTTTATTATTTTTAAATCTGGAAATTTGTGTCATTACATAAAATGATATAGAAAATGAAGAAAGAAGAGACTAAGGAATTATATACCTAGTGACCACAGCAGTGTAAGAAAAAAAAAAGGAAATTAAAAGTCAACAAAACTCAAGTCAAATGCAACAGACAACACTGATATTTAAGTATTAAAGCTAAAGCTTTTTATTATCAGTTGATAAACTACTAAAGTAGGTCAAAGTATTATAGACTAGAAGGCTATCTAGAAGGGACTTTAAAGACCCTTCATTTATAACCCCTTCATTTTACAGAGCCAGAAAAGTAAGTCCAGAGAGGTAATCTGACCAAAATAATGGAATAGAAAATCAGAACAAGTATTAAATGCAATAAGGTCCTCTTAACCATAAAACCAGTTTCCATTTCTTTGTACTACAGTTTCTCCTATGTGGAAAAACTGACATACATTCTTAATAGCATTCATTTTATCATGTAGTTTTGCTTTACTTATTTTATAGAGTATGGCAAATGTTTTAGAGTGGTATCTGTGATGTCAAAAATGTGTTGTTAATTTTAAAATAAGCATATTTACATTCCATAATATCCTAGTAGTTTAGTACCCCAAACCAGTGTCCTATCTAGGATATTCTGAGGAAGCTGTACAAGTCTGACTTTTAGTTTCTGTCATAACTTTTTAAAAAACTTTTTTTACAGGTTTTTATTTACAAGATATATGCATGGGTAATTTTTCAGCATTGATCTTTGGAAAACTTTCTGTTCCAACTTTTCCTCTCCTTCCTCCCATCCCCCTCCCCTAGATGGCAGATAGACCAATAAATGTTAAATATGTTAAGGTATATGTTAAATATGATATATGTATACATATCATATAGTTATTTTGCTGCACAAGAAAAATCAGACTTAGAAATAAGGTGAAAATCTGAGGAAGGAAATCAAAAATGCAAGCAGACAAAAACAGAAGGAGTAGAAATGCTATGTAGTGATTCACACTCATTTCCCAGAGTTCTTTCACTAGGTGTAGTTGCTTCTATTCATTATTGAACAAATGGAACTGATTTGGTAAATCTCATTGTTGAAGAGAGCCACATCCATCAGAATTGATTATCATGTAGTATTGTTGTTGAAGTATATAATTATCTCCTTCAGTCAGAATTAGTTCCTGTTAAGTCTCTTCAGGCCTTTCTGAAATCATCCTGTTGGTCACTTCTTATAGAACAATAATATTCCATAACATTCATATACCACAATTTATTCAGCCATTCTCCAATTGATGGGCATCCATTCAATTTCCAGTTTCTTGCCACTACAAAGAGGGCTGCCATAAATATTCTTGTACATACAGGTCCCTTTCCCTTCTTTAAGATCTCTTTGGGATATAAGCCTAGTAGTAACACTGCTGGGTCAAAGGGTATGTACAGTTTGATAGCTTTTTGAGCATAGTTCCAAATTGTTCTCCAGAATGGCTGGATGTGTTCACAATTCCACCAACAATGCATCAGTGTCCCAGTTTTCCCACATCCCCTCCAATATTTGTCATTATCTTTTCCTGTCATCTTAGCCAATCTAAGAGGTGTGTAGTGGTATCTCAGAGTTGTCTTAATTTGCATTTCTCTGATTAATAATGATTTGGAGCATCTTTTCATGTGGCTAGAAATAGTTTCCACTTCTTCATCCAAAAATTGTCTGTTCATATCCTTTGTAATAACTTCTTAAATGATTTCTTTAATTGAAATATCTCTGGCATCAGTGTAAGCTGGCATTGACATATGTCCCTGTAACCTCAGAATTACAGTATAGCATTGTTTTATGATGCTTTGTGAATTATATGCAAATACCATTTCCAATACTAATAAAAACCAATGAACAAACCTCTGAGTTTGGTGTCTACCAAGAAGATAAAATTGATGTATCCAGAGAACAATATATTTATGAGTCTCAGGACTACCTCCTCTAATAGCCTTTTTGGAAACAAAGTAGCTTTTTGGAACTACTCCCCGTAGACAATAGTTTAAGGAAAACGAAGAGACAACAGTGAACAATTTAGCCACCTTTTGATTTTATCACTAAGGGATGATAGAGATTTCTCTTATTTTGCATGTGGGGTCTCTTTTTGTATTCTTTAAACCCTAGCTTCTTAAACTATGATTCATGACCCCATTCATAACTGAATGGGGAAATTGTAAAATTATGATTTATTATAAGTAAATGTTTGATTTGTACACCTATTTTATATACCTTTATTCCTGGAGTTACATTAAAAATTTCTCAGGTGAAAAGGGAAAAAAATTTTAAGAAATCTTGCTTTTAACTAAATTTAATATTTAGTTTCAACTTTTTAGCCTTAGATATACATGTTTTGTAATCCCAAAGATACTGAGGCAAAATAGAGATTAGAGAGTATTAAAGGAGAGATTTACTGGGACCAGATGGATCCATGGTTTGGTCCCAGGGCTGAATGAGACTAGCGTCTCCAAGAATCCAGCAAACAATGAGAGTTCTCAATGACCTATATACACATGGCTCAGACTCAGGGGGTAGACTGAAGCAGGGATGGAGTCAGGGTGCTGAGAGCGAGAATAGGACTCTTACAGGGTGGGGTGAGCCTCCAGAGATGGGGAGAGGCATCTTGATAAGACAGTATCTGACATTCCAATAGCTTGGGATGGGAAGAGGCATTCTGATATTCTAAAACATAAGATCTTTTATCCTTATCAAATATTATGATGGGGGGGGGGTTTTGCAGGACTGAGAAGCAGAGAAACTGAGTCAGGTCAGGATAATTAGACAAACTGAGAACTGTGGCATAACAGTCTTTGCTTATTTTACTAGCATACCCAGAAGCAGGTGGAAAAGGTCCTGGGAGAAATAACTGATAGCAAGAATAAACTGGCCTATGAGAAAGGAAAGCTCCAGGTACAAGATTTGTGTAACTTTGTTTTCAAAAATATTTTTTCTCTCTAAATAAGCTAATTAAATTCAGCTGTGAATGTTTGGGGTTTTTCAATAATTGTCCCAATTATTGTTCTTATCATTATTATCTTGTTTTTGCTTGGTTTTTTAAAATATTAATATATTTTACTAATAAGAAACAACCCTAGGAAGTGGGATTTAACATGAATGAAATAGATTTGGCATTCCTTTACTTATTCAACAAGCATTTATTACAGGTTTCTCACATACTGGATATTGTGTAGCTACTAAGGATACAAACAAAAGCAAAAACAACCTTACCCTTAAGAAATTACATTCAGTTGGTGTGTATAGTATATACATTCACATAGTTTCAGGGAAAAGGGACACCAACAACTGAAGGAATTAGGGAAAGCCTCTTGAAGAACAGGGAATTGTACTGAGTCTTGAAAGGAACCAATGATTCTAAGAGTCAAAGGTCAAGAAGAAGATCATTATGAAGGAAGGAATACCTTGTACAGGGAAACCTAGGTGGACTAATTTGAATGAAACAGAATATATGAAGAAGAGTAAAAGAAAAATTGGAGCCTTTAAAGGACTTCAAATGCCAGAGGCATTCCTAAAGAGAACTGAAAGAAAAAGCAGAAAAAAAGAAAACTGACACAGAACTGTAACTTAATATCAATTTGGCAGCTATACTGAAGATGTTTTAGAGTTAGACCAATTAAGTTATTATAAAAGTCTGAGTGAGATGATGAGGATCTAAAGTAGAGTGGTTGTGTATGTTGGAGGAGAGAGACTCAGTGTTAGAGATGTTAAAAAGGATTGATAAATCTTGAAAATTGATTGTATATGGGAACCTAGGATGAAAGAGAGTGAATAATCTAAGAACATCTAAGTTGTGAAGCTTAATGACTAAAAGGATAATGGAGTATTTAACAGAAATAGGCATGCCTTTCAAGAGGAAGAATGATATTTGCAAACATGCATTTTAAGATTTACAAATTGATTTCCTCATAACTACTCTTTACAGTTGATAGTTTTATAGTGTAAAGCTGGAGAAACTGAGGCAAGACAGATTAGGGTTTTTAATATTTTAATAGTGGAGAATTTGGACTAACTATAGTAGTCAGCTGGACTGGACTTTTGTCCCAAAGCACCTGTCAACCAAAAAGTAATTGCAGAGACTTTTTTTAGGGCTCCAGCTATCAGGAAAACAAAGGCAAATGGTGGGGCAGAGCACTGGGAAATTCGAGGAAAGGACCATAACTTTTTTAATTCTGATAGGCTGGGGGTCTGAAAGCAGAAGAAAGGAAGTCTGAGACCAGGAGATACCCAAGTATTTAAGATAAGTTATCTGTAGTTTTATGACTCTTTGGAATGTGAGAGTGTCCAGAGCTTCTGGGCCCTAATTTTCTCAGTCCTAATGGCCTAGAAGGGGAGGTAGAAGGGGAGGTAGCCTAGAAAGGAAACTGAGGCAGAACAATTCAGGGAAACTGAGATATTACAATTGTAAGGTATTACCTCACATCTTTAAGGTTGGCTAATATGACAGAAAAAGACAATGATAAATGTTGGAGGGAATGTGGGAAAATTGAGGTATTACTGTATTGTTGGTGGAATTGTGAACTGATTCAACCATTATGTAGAACAGTTTGGAACTATACCAAAAGCTATAAAACCATAAAAAAAAAAAAAAAAAAAAAAAAAAAAAATTGACCCAGCAATACTATTTTTAGGTCTGCATCCCCAATGAGATAAAAACAAACAAGAAAAGTATTTATATGTACAAAAATACCTATGACAACTCTTTTCTGGTGGCTAAAAATTGGAAATTAAAGAAGAGATCCATCAATTGGGGATTGACTGAACAAGTTATGGTATAGGATTGCAATAGAATATTATTGTGCCATAAGAATGAAGAGCAGGATGCTCTTCAAAAAAACCTGGAATGGGGCAGCTAGGTGGCGCAGTGGATAGAGCACCAGCCTTGAATTTAGGAGGACCCGAGTTCAAATTTGGTCTCACACACTTAACACTTCCTAGCTGTGTGACCCTGGGCAAGTCACTTAACCCCAGCCTAAAAAAAAAAAAAAAAAAAAAAAACCTGGAATGACTTACATGAACTATTGCAAAGTGAAATCAGAACATTATACACAGAATCATCAGTGTTATAGGATGATCAACTGTGAATGATTGTATATTCTCAGCATCACAATAACCCAAGACAACTCTGAAAAACTTATGATGAAAAATACTAATCATCCCCAGAAAAAGAACTGATGGAGTCTGAATATAGATCAAAGCATACTTTCTTTTGCTTTTACTATTTTTCTGGGTTTTTTTGGGGGGAATTTGGTCTGTTTTTTTCTTTTGCAATACAACCAATATGGAAATACATATTGCATGACTGCGTAGGTATAATTTTATATAATTGCTTGCGTTCTTAATGAGGAGGGCAGAGAGGAAGAGAATTTGGAACTCAAAATTTTAGAAAAGAATGTTAAAAATTGTTTTTGCATATAATTGAGAAAAATAAAATAGTATTTTTTAAATAAAAAAGTAAAGTAGATGGCTTTAAAGATAAGCTATTTTACAGCTAAGCTTTCTTATCCAGAATATAGATCTATTAACTTAGCCATTAATTAAATACATACCTATTATTAGCCAGATAGATTTGTAAAATAAAAATTTTGGAATATTTAAATAAGATAAGATAATCATGGGACAGCTAGGTGGCGCAGTGGATAGAGCACCAGCCCTAAATTCAGGAGGACCCAAGTTTAAATGTGATCTCAGACACTTAACACTTCCTAGCTGTATGACCCTGGGCAAGTCACTTAACCCCAGCCTCAGGAAAAAAAAAAGAGATTATTAGAATGTCAATAATTTTTTAATCTAATGACTTTACTAGTGTCAAGAAATGTGGACTGAGGATACTCAGAACTTTGGAAAACATCATAAAAGTATAACTGATCAATTGAAGGAAATGTTAAAGTAAAGTCCATATATAGAATCCTTAAAAATATTTATAAACTGAAGGATAATTTAATGGACTGTTTATCCAACTTCACATCATTACCCAGATAACTGACATTCCTAATCCATTTTGGTTTTCCTCTGTGGATTGTTAGGTAGAGCTCTTTTAGTAGCTGTAGAATAATTATGTGCTATGAATTACAGATCATCAGTAAACATCTTTCACTTCTGAATGAGGGAGTAGACATTTTGTTCAAAGCTTCCAAAACTCCCCAATTAGGAATTATATACATAGGATAAAGGAATTGGAACTTTCTCAGACTAAAATACTAAGAAGCCTAATAGGATAACCACTTGATGAATATAAGAGAAGGCTAATCCCCAGAAGGCTCACTCACAATGCCCTCTTTGGAAGTGTGCAGTCTAATCTGTCGCACCAACTTGTTCTTTATGATCCATTCAGCAAATCTCTTGCTGCTGTTACAATCTCTGTTAATAAAATCTACTCCTTCCTCATCCCACCATTCAATGATGATTGCTACTAGACTTCAACTCTGCCCATCCTTTTCTGGAAGACTGAGAGAAAGAGGAAGTGAGCTCTGCCTGGGACAGTAACTTCTTGGAGGATCATTCCACTGAAGAACTCAAGAATAGAGGAAACTCAGATAGGGTGAAAACATGTATGTGGGGCTGTACCTGGCCTGAAGCAATGGACTGGCAATCAGCACTGGGCAGTTTGGTGCTTCCTCAAAAATCAGGCAGGACCTAAGATTTTGTTTAAAAAAAAAATTTCCCTAACTTATTGTTCTAGCCACCAGAAGAATAAAAACTGTGGGGGGGGGGGGGGGGAAGGGGAAAGCTAACAAGAAACTGAAGTAGGGAGGAGAGTAAAGATTTTAATTAAATGCTTAGCTGAGAGAAAAAAGGAAGTCAGTAATTAGATAAAAGAGAAAAAGAATAAGTTAAAACTTTGAAACAAAGGGAAAAGAGGAGGTGAGGCTTGAGAGTGAGAGGAAGACTAGAGTTGCCTTAATTAGAAAAAAGTGTAGGAAATTTAAATCTAACTCATACCTTTATATATAAATAGATTACACAATCCATGAAATGAAAGTTTTGGATTGAAAAAGAAAACATCTATAATCCCTTACTTTCAGGAAATATACCCAAAAAAGTAAAGATATACACAGAATAAAAATGAGATGCTGGAACAAAATTTACATGCTTTAGGTGAATTCCAAAAAAAAAGTTGCAATCATGCCATCGGACAAAGCAAGAATAAAAATTCACAATATAAAGATAAGTAAATTACTTTATTCTGAAATGAACTACAGACAACAAATAAATATATAAAATTCATAGGCTCCAAATAACATAGCCTGTGAATTCATAAAGAAACAATTAATTACAAGATGGCATAGTAACATAGTATTAGCTTAGTATTTTAGTATTTGATATTTCTTTCAGATTTGAATAAATCTAGCACCTATAAAAGAAAAATACCCAGTTGAGCAAATAGCTGGAAAAGCTGGAATTCTTTAATTTTTGTATCACTAAAGAGGACTGCTAAAGAATATACATATTTAAACACCAAATGAAACTTAAAAAAAAAAAACTGATCATGTCTTACATCAGAGAGATATTGCTAGCAAATGTAAAAAAGCAGAAATAATAAATTATTGTTACAGACCATAACAATAAAAATTGTAATTGGAGCACAAACAAGAGACGTAGAGTCAAATGAAGACTTGACATTGAAACTCTAAATAATGAATGGTCAAAGAGTAATAACTAATAGTTATGAGGGAAAAAATGATAATGAAACAAAATAACAAAATTTCTGAAATGCGGCTAAAGCAATTCTTGGAAGGAAACTCAAATCCCTAATACATATAAACAAAATGAAAACAGTATTAAAACAGTTTACCAGATTTCTTTTATGAGAAAAATGTAGTACATATTAAAACAAGGAAAAACTAAGGTACAGAATGAGTATAGATAATTGTCATTAATGAATATCAATTCAAAACTTTTAAACATATCTAACCACAGAAATTCATCTCATAAATCATGATGAGCAAGTTAGATTTATATTAACAATATAAAAATGGTTCAACATTGGCAAAATAATTAACATAATCACATTTTTTAAAAAATCATTGAAAACCACATGATTATTTCAATAGAACAAAAAGCCTTTGACAAAGAACAATACTCACTTGTGCTAAAAAAAAAAAAAAAAAAAAAAAAAAACCTCAACTTCGGCATAGAGAGACCTTTCTTGATGTGATTCATAAAGTGTAAGAAATATTAAAAAGTATCTAAAACCAAAAGTAAGCACCTATGCAATGACAATATTGCTAGAAGCTTTCCCAATAAATGTAGGATAAAAGCAAGGATGCCCAATCTCCCTATTATTCAGCATAGCAAGCAATAGAAGAAG
Organism: Sminthopsis crassicaudata; assembly: GCF_048593235.1. Lineage (NCBI taxonomy): Eukaryota > Metazoa > Chordata > Mammalia > Dasyuromorphia > Dasyuridae > Sminthopsis > Sminthopsis crassicaudata. The sequence goes on along the minus strand of NC_133619.1, from coordinate 408,091,482 downwards.
AGAGATAGTAAAAGTGGAAAGATAGGTAATGAGGAGATAAAACTATTACTGTTTGCTGATGACAAGATATCTTACATAGAAAATCCTTCAAGAAATAACTGGAAGAATTGTCAGTGTTCATGAATGGACTATGCAATAAAAATTACAATAATGCCAAAATTTATTTAGCAATTTTAATGCTATACCAATCAAGCTATGAAAGGAATATTTTACAAAATTAGATTTAAAAACTATCACTACTCATTTAGAGAAACAAAAGATCTAGAATAGCAAAGGGAATAATGAAAGGATGAAGAAGGAATAGCACTTTCAGATCTCAACCTGTGTTATAAAACCAGTAATCAAAGACATTTGCTTTTTCTCTTAAAAAAAAAAAAAAAAAAAAAAGACAATATTGCACATGTATAACCTGTATATGATTGCTAACTACCTCATTAAAGGGGGAAAGGATGAAGGGAGGAAGAGGAGGATTGGATTTAGAACACTTTTTTATAATGTAAAATGTTAAATTTTTTTAAAAAGTAAATCAATGGAACAAACTAGACAGAGAATTTAAAGCAATAGAATCCAGTAACCTAGTATTTGATAAACCTCAAAATAAAAATTAATTAGGAAAGAATTCCCTTTCTGATAAGAATGATTGAGAAAACTAGAAAGTAATCTGGCAGATAGTAGGCTTTCATTGTTGTAGATTATAGCATAACATTAATATTAAAGATTATATGTGATCTTAATATTAAAGATCATACTATACAAAATTGTAGCAGAAGCTTACCATATAGCTTTTACAGCTATGCATTTGATATATGTTCTTAAGATGCAATTACAAAAAATAAAATATTTTTGATTACATAAAATTGAAAGGCTTCTGCACAAAAATAATTTATTTATCTAGGGAAGTGGTAGAAGAAAAGGGCTTGTTATCCAAGATATGTTTACAACCAAATATGTATAGACCAAAAGCCATTCCCTGATCCATAAGTAGTCAAAATATATGAATAGAGAGTTTTCAAAAGAATTGTAAACTCAATAACCATATGAAAGAATGTTTCAAATCACTAATAAGATAAATATAAATCAAAATAACCTTAAGGTTGTGGTGCAGTGGATAGACACCAGCTCTGAAGTCAGGAGGACCTCAGTTCAAATCTGGTCTGTGTGACCCTGAGCAAATAACTTAACCCCTATTGTCTCAGCAAAAAAACAAACAAACAAAAAACCAACCTTGATGTGTCACCTGACAGCCATCAAATGGAGAAGGGGGAAATTATAAAAAATTGAATAACCAATTTTGGAAGGGTTGTAGAAAGGTGGGCACACTTCCTTGTTGGTGAAGCTATAAATCAATACGGCTATTTTGCAAAGCATTTGGGAATTATGCAAAGAGTGACTAAAATGTCCATACTCTTTGACCCAGAGATTCTATTTCCAGGTATGCAATCCCAAAGAAGTCATTGAAAGTGTTTTTTGTTCTTCTGAGATAAACTCAGTTTATCCTGCAAATAAGTTCTGTATCCATAATTGTTTCAGGCAGTGAACTACGAGCTCCTAAAGAGCAGAGACTTGTTTTTTGCCTTTATTTACATTCCCAGTACTTTGCACCATTTGAGGCATACAGATAAATCATGAACTGAGCACAGCATTGGTAGGAGTGTGGGCTGGATTACTTTTAGGAAATTACAAAGTTCTTTTAATGGCCCTAAGCTTTGGGGCCATCTAATAAATTCATATGACCTATCTAATCTAAAGTAATAGTTTACTTGCTGTGTGTCAGCAAGATATAGAATACAATTGCTTTTGAAAAATGTAATCTTTAATTACAAAACAGGAGAAGCTATATACATTAAAGATCTGCTTTGGAGGGAATTTTAAATTAACCAGTATAAATGGAGGGTAGCTCTCTATATTTGACAGATAGTTCCAGCCAGACTTACTTTCTTTTTTTTTTTTTTTTTCATTAATTACATAATTATAACATTTTTTTGACAATACATATGCATAGATAATTTTTTTTTTTTACATTATCATCCCTTGTACTCCTTTCTGTTCCGAATTTTCCCCCTCCTTCCCTCCACCCTCTCCCCTAGATGGCAGGCATTCCCATATATATTAAATATAGTATATCCTAGATACAATATATATGTGCAGAATCGAATTTTGTTGTTGTTATTGTTGCAAAGGAAGAATTGTATTTGGAAGGTAAAAATAATCGGGAAGAAAAACAAACAAATAAAAAAATGCTCACAGTTTACACTCATTTCCCAGTGTTCCTTTTCTGGGTGTAGCTGATTCTGTCCATCATTGATCAATTGGAATTGGATTAGCTCTTCTCTATGTTGAAGATATCCACTTCCATCAGAATACATCCTCATACTGTATCATTGTTGGAGTGTATAATGATCTCCTAGTTCTGCTCGTTTCACTCAGCATCAGTTGATGTAAGTCTCTCCAAGCCTCTCTGTATTCCTTCTGTTGGTCATTTCTTATAGAACAATAATATTCCATAACATTCATATACCATAATTTACCCAACCATTCTCCAATTGATGGACATCCATTCATTTTCCAGTTTCTAGCCACTATGAAAAGAGCTGCTACAAACATTTTGGCACATACAGGTCCCTTTCCCTTCTTTAGTATTTCCTTGGGATATAAGTCCAGTAATAGTATGGCTGGGTCAAAGGGTATGCACAGTTTGATAACTTTTTGGGCATAATTCCAGATTGCTCCAGAATGGTTGGATTCTTTCACAACTCCACCAACAATGCATCAGTGTCCCAGTTTTCCCACATCCCCTCCAACATTCATCATTATTTGTTCCTGTCATCTTAGCCAATCTGACAGGTGTGTAGTGGTATCTCAGAGTTGTATTAATTTGCATTTCTCTGATCAGTGATTTAGAACACTCTTTCATATGAGTGGAAATAATTTCAATTTCACCATCTGAAAATGTCTCTTCATATCCTTTGACCATTTATCAATTGGAGAATGGCTTGATTTCTTATAAATTAGAGTCAATTCTCTGTATATTTTGGAGATGAGGCCTTTATCAGAACCTTTAACTGTAAAAATGTTTTCCCAATTTGTTACTTCCCTTCTAATCTTGTTTGCATTAGTTTTGTTTGTGAAAAAACTTTTTAATTTGTTGTAATCAAAATTTTCTATTTTCTGATCAATAATGATCTCTAGTTCTCTTTTGGACACAAATTCCTTCCTCCTCCACAAGTCTGAGAGGTAAACTATCCTATGTTCCTCTAATTTATTTATGATCTCATTCTTTATGCCTAAATCTTGGACCCATTTTGATCTTATCTTAGTATGTGGTATTAAATGTGGGTCCATGCCTAGTTTCTGCCATACTAATTTCCAGTTTTCCCAGCAGTTTTTGTCAAATAATGAATTCTTATCCCAAAAGTTGGGATCTTTGGGTTTGTCAAACACTAGATTGCTATTTTTATTCACTATCTTGCCCTGTGAACCTAACCTATGCCACTGATCAACTAGTCTATTTCTTAGCCAATATCAAATGATTTTGGTGACTGTTGCTTTATAATACAGTTCTAGATCAGGTACAGCTAGACCACCTTCACTTAATTTTTTTTCATTACTTCCCTTGAAATTCTCGACCTTTTGTTGTTCCATATGAATTCTGTTGTTATTTTTTCTAGGTCATTAAAATAATTTCTTGGGAGTCTGATTGGTATAGCACTAAATAAATAGATTAGTTTACGGAGTATTGTCATCTTGATTATATTCTCTCAGCCTATCCAAGAGCACTTAATATTTTTCCAATTATTTAAATCTGACTTTATTTTTGTGGCAAGTGTTTTGTAATTTTGCTCATATAATTCCTGACTTTCCTTTGGTAGATATGTTCCCAAACATTTTATACTATCGACAGTTATTTTGAATGGAATTTCTCTTTGTATCTCTTGCTCTTGGATTGTGTTGGTAATGTATAAAAATGCTGAGCATTTATGTGGATTTATTTTGTATCCTGCAAGTTTGCTAAGTTCTGAATTATTTCTAATAGCTTTTTAGCAGCAGACTTTCTTGATATATTGACCTGAATATGTCTTCATAGCTCCATATGTCTTTAAAAAACTGAACCTATATATTTGTTGAAAGTTCATTTGTATAGTCTTTGCTTAGTATTTGTTTATATTTAGTAAAAGTTTTGGACTTTTAAAATTTCATTTCTTTAATCTCTCCAGGTCTGGGATTTCCATTTGGAAACTTGTGCATCAAGCACAAAACAATTTCTAAATTATTCTGAAAATAGAGTCCTAAACTCTGTTCTTTTAGGATTTAAAGACAGAAAGTGTGCATGTAGGTCCTAGAAGTTTCTAGGGAAAATACTAATAAAAGAAAATATCTTATCAATTTCTCATTTTGGGGAACTAACAGGTTGGATCACCTTAGTGTTTTAATGATACCTCTTCTTGATTCTTTTTTCTAATCTGTTAGAATTTGCAAATTCTTCAAGAATAGAAATTGTATTCTTACTGCTTAATACAATGCCTGGCACCTAGGAGATGTTTAATAAATTTTTTTTAATTCATTATTTTGATATTTGTCTAATCTATCATTGGTTCAGTATATGACTACATACAAACATGTTACATATTAAACCAATTATTGCTTTGTATCTATATACATATATTTTTTGGCTATGGCCAATATCTCCCATTTCTCTTCTCAGATAAAATAGTCACTTGACTAAAGTTCAGTTCTCAAGTTTTATTATAGTGTTAAGACTGGGCTACCTAAAGTCTACACCTGTGGAACACAAGCTCTAGTAGATTCTGCTAAGCTTGAAAGGCATTAGCTTTAGTTTTTTTGTTTAAGAACTTAGTAAATCTGAAGATCAGCTTATCTCCAGTATGAACTCGGTTGGCCATCAGGTTGTGATAATTTTTTTAGCCATATGGAGCCATGCAAAAATGCAGAATTGACCTCAATCTTTTAAGACACCCCTTTCTGCTTCCACAATAGCATAGAAACAAAAGAGGAGGCAGAAGATACCACATATCATACTTTCTAAGATGACTCACAAGTAATTAATATTGATATTATTATTTTCAAAGTTGCTTCTATTCAAACACTGTCATATTGATATACTACTGGCAGAATTGATGCATATAATTATTGATATTTCACCCTAACTAAAATCTAAAGATGTTAAACATTTCACAACTAAATGAGCTATCAGCTTCTTGGAGAGGTAAATAAAAGATTTGGCAGAGTTGGTTCCATAATGTTCCCAAAGACCAATAGAAGAAGATAGTTCCATGATATGAAGAAGATAATTCCATGATATGATTACTTGGTTTTCTCAAATTTCAGAGGTTATGATGACCAAAAGCATACAAATCACCATAAAAATAACTGTAACCTATATATAAATGTCTATTAAAGAGGATAATAAATGTTTTATGAAGAACTCAATAAGATACTCAAAATCGTCAACAATATATTTTGATATTAAATAACTTCACTGTGAAACCAGAAATAATGGAAAAGGTTTTTTTTTTTAAATCAAGGAACAAAATAGAGAAAAAAAGACAAATAAAACTACTCAGAAATCTTACATCTATATATCATGAGGTAAAATAAATACGGACTATATTTGTATCTGCCTTTCACAGACATTGGCATTTATAATCACCTAAAGTAGATTTCTAAAATATTACTTACACAAGTCTGTTGAAGTAGAGATAATTTCTATAAAATCTCATTTTAAAATAAGAATATATATTTAAGTTACATCAAGTTAAACTTATGACAAACTATAAAAAAAATCTATGTTATTTCCATGTATTATAAAAATACATCAGTTTTGTGAAAATATCAAGGATTCTCCATATGTTCCCAGCCCTCTAGCTTGATTTCTCACTTTCAACTTTTTTCTCTCTTTTTCAATCTTTCCTTTTGGGTAAGAGTTGAGGGTTCATGATGTTTCTGTTAACTATTTTCTGTTTTCCTCTAGACAAAAGTTAAACAGCTACAAAAAGAGATAAATTCTCTTGCTGATACTCGTTCAGAGAATGAGGACCTACGCAAATTGAATCAGGCCTTGGAAATAAAATATGCTCAGGTACAATTGGTACTTGGAAAATCAGGTAGCTGCTATAGTATAATTATCTCTTAACAAACTGATCTCACACACAGTGAAATCAGTGTACTAGCACCTAATGCCATTAAATTTTTTTGTTTGTTTGTCATAGGCAAACTCAGAACTTACTGAAAATAAGATAAACCTGCAAAAGACAAAAGCTCAACTGAAAAAGGTATGAAAATATTGATTATTTATAAAATTATTAAATATACCAACAAGTAGCAATGTATGGCTTTAGGAGTCATACATGTAGAATGTCAAATATCAGTAGTCTTTGTTCTTAAGTTAAAATATAAAATAACCATTAATATAAATATATTCTTTTTGGTTCATTCACATAACAGCTTTATTGGACTCCCAAAAGAAGAAATACTTAAAACTTATTGACTTAAGAAATTTTCTTTGTCAGTACATTGAATCTATGTGACTCTGGACAGAGAAAAGTACATAGATTCCTATTATCAAAGGACTGTTTTGTGCTTGGTCATATACTTTTTTTCTCTCCAGGAAAGAAAAAAATTAGCACAAGGATAATATGATCCAGATTTTTTGAATATGTAGAGGGGAAAACACCCCCAGTAATGGGGTTCTCTAAGGCAAATAACAATCTTCAGTGATCACAGAAGTACCAATGAGACATTTCAACATACAGGGAAAAAATTGAAATCAAGTTCTCGCTCTGACACCATTAATTGTAGGACTTTGGATAAACTATTTCTTTAGATTATAATTTCATTATCTGTAAAATGGAGATAACAATACTTATTGCACTCTATAAGTCATAGTTTTGTTCAATTTGACAAGCATTTTACTTGTGTTCAAGGAACTCTGTTAAGTGCTTGTATATAAATTACTTCTTGCCCTTAATGAGCTTATATTCTACTATATGCAAATAAATATATACATAAAAGCTACCAAAAATCTAAAAAGTTATATATAAAGGAGGCAGATCCAAGATTACAGAGTAATAGAAAGTACAGCTGAGTTTTCTGCCACACCTCCTCCAAACATAAAAAAAATGCACCAGTCTGAGTACTAATCAGGAAAGATAAGGCAAAAAAAATGTCATTTTTCTAAATTATGTCAGCATAGGGAAATAGATATGAGTTCTGTAATGATAGGAAATAACCCCACATAGAATCCCAGAACACAGAAAGGCAATACATCAAGACAAGATGGGGTCCCAGGTCAAATATAGGTAGGCTGAAATTTGTACAGGGCTCTGAAATAGGTACAAACCTCTGTCCCTTACTATTTAATGCTTGGTCACAAATCTAGAACTGATTAAAGAGGGAAACTGAACATAGGCAAATCCAGAACTAATTGAGAAGGGGACATGAACCTTGGTATTACATTTCAGGGTGAGGAGCAGTCATGGGCCCAAGCCTACACAGTAAGCAATGAGCAGATCCAAAAGTAAGTAGAATCCATATGGTTCAGATTCCTGGGGCAAAGCAGGGTCTTAGTTCCAGTTTCTAGATCATTTTTTGATCTAGCCTTTAGTAGAATAAGGCAGGAATCCCAGGCAAAAAAAAAAAAAAGAAAAAAAAAAAAGCATGCAGTCATATTACTATGAATCAGCAGAACTTTAAAGCTATTTAATACTAGTTGAATCCTGCAGTAGTCTACTAAAACTCCAAATGGGGCAAGTTTACAGTCCTTGACTCAGACATAAACCCTCTAGAGGCTGTAACTCTGAAAAGGTGTATTTGAATCTAAAGACAGCAGAGCACTTAATGCTAATTAACAACTCAATGTGATATCTTGGCTCTATAAACATATACTTAGATGATTTGGTGATGTGATGGCTCTCCTCACCATAGGTGCTTGCTGAATGTGTGGTGGTGAAGTAATTGTAGGTAAGGATTGGAAGCCTGAAAGAGAGAGTTGGAGTCTCTCTGCCACAGCACTCTCAGGAGAGGAGACTTCAGGCTCCAGACTCCAGAGTCCAGGATTCATCTTTAATGAGCTGAGTACAGCTTGCCTGCCTCCTTCACTTCTCTTTCTAAAGAACAAGGACTTTGACTGATCCTGAGACCCTCCAGGGAGCTAGCCTGAACATTATAAAACCCAGATCAGGAACTTGCATATTTATGTAGCAGGATACTTTTCCCCTGAATCAGATCATTTTGAGAGCACTAAAAGCCTGCAGATCCCCAGCCTAAGCCATCCCTGGGATCCTAGAATACTAGAATACTCAATATCCCAAGAAAACAGGAGCAGAAAGGAACAGCCTAGACATTCTCTCCAGTAGTTCACAGAACTCAGTTCTTACAAAAATCTGAAGTCAGGAAGTAGGTTGGAAGAATGAACAAATAATAAAAATGAGTTCCCTCATAAAAAGCTATTACAACAACAAGGAACCTTAAGACACAAACTTAGAACAAGATTCTAATCTTTAAATATCTACAAGTGAAGCCTCAAAGAAAAACATAGCTTGAACACAAATCCAACCATTTCCTGGAAAAGACAAAGCAAACATATTTTTTAAAAAGTTAAGATGCACTAATGAAAGCTAAAGGAAAAAAAATTGAAAAAGAAACGAGAGGTATGGAAGAAAGAATTGGGAAGAGAATTAATATCATGCATAAAGGATATCAAAACTTGCCAAGCAACAAACTTCTTGAATATTAGAATGGACTGAAAAAAACCATTAGTTCCAAGAGATAAGAAATATTAAAACAAAACCAAAATACTGGAAAAACAAAATATGTAAGATATCTTATAGCAAAAATAATTGACCTAGAAAATAGATCAAGGAGCAAAAATTTAAGTATCATTAAACTACCTGAAAGTCATGACTAAAGAAAAAAGAGCCTATACATTCTTCATGAAATCTTAAATGAAAACTCTCCTGGTCTTTTAGAACCAAAGGACAAAGTAGAAATAGAAAGCATTTGCCAATAACACCCCTCCCCAAAATTTTTTTTCAAATGAAAATGCTAAGGAACATTACAGTTAACATTCAGAACTTCAGGCTCAAAGAAAAGTTACTTCAATTAGTTAGAAATTACCAAGCAGCCGTAAGGCTCACACGTGATTTTGAAGTCATACTATGAGAGAATGAAAAGTTTGGAATATGATATCCCAGAAGGCAAAGGATGTAGGTTTACAAACAAAGGTAATTTACTCAGCAAAACTATATTGTTATTGGGGAAAAAAATAAACATTTAATGAAATAAAGGAATTTCAAGTGTTCTTGATTTTAAAAAAAGATCAGTTACATAGAAACTTTGAAATATATTCTTAGTAATCAAGAGAACCGTAGACAGGTAAACATGAATAAACAATCATGAGACTAAAAAACAAACTGTTTACATTCTAATCTAAGAAAATAATTACTTCATAACCCTATTATCATTGGGAATGGGGGGGAAGGGGATGTCATAGAGGAAGTATAATTAGATAGAGAGCCTGTAAATGGTTTTGTTATATCTTCATCTTAAAAAGATGAATGAAAATAAAGAAAAGGAATATACTCCAAGAAGGGGAAGGAAAGGAAGATAGCGAAAATTATATAATCAGGATATGGAAGTCTGTACAAGAAGTTTATTTTTTAAAGTTGGAAGGAGCAAGAGATTGGTTACTCTCATCTGATTTGTTCAAAGGAGGTAATAATACACAGAAAGAGTAAGACAGAAATAATTTATTTGAATAAGAAAAGAAGGGGCAACAATAATGTAGATTAAGGGAGGATTAGTCCTAAGCAAAATAAACTTCACTAATGTACTAGAATATTTATAGCAGTTCATTTTTCAGAGGCAAAGAATTAAAAAATGAAGGGGTACCCATCAACTGGGGAGTATCTGAACAATTGATAACACATAAATATCATAGAATACTCTTGTAGTACAAAAAATTACAAAGGAGATGATATCCAAAAAAAGAAAAAAAAACCTGGAGTCATATAAACTTATGCATGACAAATTGATAACTTGGAAGAACAGTAACACTAATATTGTAAAAAATTAGGTAATCTGATCAGCCAATGACCAACTATGATTCCAGAGGATTCATGATGAAATAGACTACCTATCTTATGATAAGTGAAAACTCAGTGCAGGTTGAATCATTTTTTGAACAAGGCCAATTTTTTGCTGATTCAAATGGAAATATGTCTCTTATTATATTAGCAAAGAGATGGTTGATGAGGGATGAGATTTTTTTTTCAGACATGATCAATTTTTGATTTGCTTATTTGGTATAAGAAAGGGCTTTTTGATGGTAGGGGAAAACAATTAATGGGAAGTGACTAATGCAAAAAGACCATCAATATTATATATATATATATATATATATATACACCCACACAAAGTAGTTTTGTAGATAGTAGAGAAGATATCTGGGAAGATTAGTAAAAGCCTCATGTAGAAGGTAATACTTGAACTGGATCAGGAAGGAAACTCATAATATCAAGAGGTGAAAGTGAAGAAAGAATATTGGAGAGATGAAGGACTTGTGCAAAAATAGGGGGAGAATTTGCACTGACAGGTACAGGGAATAGTAAGTTAGCTTAACTGAAATACAGAGTTAGAAAAAGATAGCTTGAAGACAAATTGTGAAGATAAGACTGTGAGTTAATCACTATTCTTATGAGAGAGACAGACAGACAGACAGACAGAAGGTAGGAAGGAGAAGAAGAGAGGAAAGGACAGAGAGAGGGAAAGGGAGAGGGGAAGAAGGAAGAGAGTGAGCATTTATCTTACTAAGCAGTTATGTTCTAGATACTTTTAAATGCTATGGACACAAATACAAGGCAAACAAGACAGACCCTGTCCTCAACAAGTTTGTATTTTAATCAAAAAAGATTATACATAAAAGACAGCAAGAAAAAGTGGAGGGAGACCAGCAACATGGCTGGGAAGTGATATGAAGGTCACATTTTCCTGCAAAATAAGGAAAAATCTCACCTATCATAATCTGATGTCCTAGGATGTATTCCAAGGTAGTTTTAGGGTAAAAAAGATGAGGATGATGATGAGAGTGTAGGCAGCACAGTGAGGAAATAGCTGGAGAGTATTATTGATCATCTAGTCTTCATTTGAGTTGATAGAAAAATTAAAACTCAGATTAAGTGACTTGACTACTGTATTGCAACTATACTTCAAGTCTCCTAATTTAGGTCTGATATTTTTCCACTACACCATACTGCTGTTAATCTAGAAGCAAAAATTCTGTGTAACTGGCACTTGGTAACCAAGGATTTGCAAGTTGTCTTCACATAGAATTCACTTAGAGTTCCAATCAACTTACTGTTCATGGTGATGAGTGATGAGGTCACAAAGTTGGAATAAGAGATTCAATAGGATATACTGAAGATAGTGTTTTGACAGTTTAGTATAAGAAATTACATAGATTTTAGTCTTCAGTAAAATATTCTCTGAAGTGTGATTTCTTCATCCTCTAAATATCTTTTACTTTCAAGTCAGACAAAAGATTTAAGTAATTTCTCCTGAACACTTGTCTATCTCCAAAAACAATCTTGTTTTCACTAATTATTTTGAAATGGTTTTCCCACCAAGAAGAAAGAAATCTTTAGAAAGACCAGTGTCTACAAAGTCCACTGAAAGTTCTTGTAGGTCCACTTTAAGTAATGGAAAGGAAAAAATTTCAACCGTTGGTTTACCCAATGTTATTTCAAATCCTTCACGTCGAGTCAGCTTTGCACCTTCCTTGCCTTCCACAAGATCTGCTCCTCAGGATTTTGGAGATTCAAAGGTCTCTCTGAAGACTCTCTTGAATGCTATTAAGACCATGGAGGGAAGACTGGAAGGTAAAATAGATATTCTTGCTGCTAGACCATTAACGGCTGAAGAAACATCTGAAATTTTTAAAAGAGATTTGGTGAGTGAAGACCATGAGCATTTAAAATGATGATTAGGAACATTATTGCAATTCCAAGTATAAAAGAAAAATCCATACAGTAAGTGAAATTATATAAAGGTAATAACTGAAAAGGTCTTTCAATATGTCAATTTAATTATATAAGAAACAGATCATATAGAAATAGAAAATGTAAGGGAGAGTTTAGATCCCAACCTCAATTCTGTCTAATGACATATAATCACTTTCCCTTTTATTTTGGAGATCAAGGTGTAAAATTCGACAATTTTAATCATTTAAAGTGCTGGTATGCAAAAAGAAAAATAGTCCCTAGCCTCAAGGAGCTATCTTGTATTGTAGGGAAATAACAAACACACAGTTAAATAAATGCAAAACATATAGAAACTATACAAATACAAAGTAATTCTGTGGGTAATGAAGGAGAGCACTAGCAACTGGAGAGATTTGAAGCCTCATGTAGAGGATGAAACTGGAAGTAAGCCTTGAAGAAAAGTCATTATTGCAAGAGATGGAAGTGTAGAGATGTTTTAAATATCATTTTTTGAAAAAGTCTACATTTTTAAATATTCCCTACCTCAACACAGCAGAAAATAGATTTAATAAAGCCTTGATTAAATGATTTTGTAGTTGCATTTCTATTTAAATATTTAACTATAATTTTATTTCTGTTTTCAAATAATTGAACATAGAAAGATATATTTCTTTAAAAGTTCTAGTAAAACATCTTCAACTGATATTAAAAACAGAAGGAAATGATTATAAGCGTAATTTCTATATGCTTTTTGTAAACATTACAACAAGTGGCACCCTGGTTAATGGCTGCATTAAATGGTGTAAAACAGAAATTTGTGGGCATATTTGAACAAAACCTTGAACGATGGTGACAATCAACAAAATGACACTTCTTTTCTGGAAAAAAATATGGGATGTTAGAATCTACAAGGCAATGTTCTTTTGAATCAATTGAGTTTTTTCCCCTGAATATTAAAAATTTCAAATATTTGAAAGGAAAAAAATCATTAAGGAAAAAAAATTAAATAAAGATTATCTAGAAAAATTTCCTTGATATACTACTAAAATTAGGAGGGAAATGAGGATTGGGAGAGGGTAATAGAAAATAAACTAGTCCTGGTTAGAATTTCTACAGTATATAGAACACTGGCTTTAATTCCAGGGAACTCAAGTTCACGTCATATCTCTTCTACTTGTTGTGTGATACTGAACAAGTCACTTAACTCCTCTAAATCTGTTTCCTTGTTAAACCAGAAGGGCATTGAACCAGATGATCTGTGGAGTACTTTCCAGTTCTGTCTGATTCTGTGCATTTCTAATATCATTATTACTTTGATGTCATTACTTTCTAAGATATTTCAGTTCTTTTGATCTAATCATTTCCCTATCACTTCCAAAAAAGTTACCTGTATTTTTTAAAAAGCTAAATAATGGTCATTTTTTTCTTTATTATACATTATAGTCTCATTAAAATTCCTTATATACTCCCTTGTAGTCTTTATATGACATTCATAAGCTATTTTTGTCTATGTGTTTACTTTTAAATATAACAAACAATTATGGGGGGGAATGTTATCTTTTGTAAAATCCAGAAAAGTGACTATTATTAATATAGTTTTAGTATTTTTTAACATTCATTTTCTAAATTGCCCTAAGTTTTTCATTCTGATCATTCATCTCCTTTAATTTGCAAAGTATTAATCCTTTCTTTTTTTTCTCATAAGATGCAATCTATTCTTGAAAAGAATGAAGATGATTTTTCTCGGGCAATTAAATCCCGTGATGTGTCATCAAGAGAAAGTCATAAAATGAGGGGGCACCTGGAGGCTTTGGAAGACAGGGAAATGAGCAAGGCAAGGAAATTGGCAAATCTTATTTGAAAGGGTGGGAAATATTACTGAAAGATGAGTGAATATTTTTCATGAGCCATATTCCTTCTGTTGTTGCCATAGTTGGCAAGAAAGAAAACTAAATAAAAAACCTGCTTGATGTTTTTTCCCACTTAGAGGAAAGATAGCTTAAAACTACCTTTAAAATATTTCCTGTCAAAGTCCTTTTCCCCCCCTAATTTCTTTTGCCTTAGAAAATCAAAGAAAGAAGCCAGATTTTTCTCTGTTGAAGTTTTTGTTTAAAATCTTTAAGCTCCAAATAAAAATAACTTATCATTTGATGTTTATTTTAAAGTAATAAATGGATGTTAATTTTAACAAATCAAACCATTAAGACAGAGTAGATGCCTATTAACTGGGGAATGGTTAAAGAAATTGTGGTGCAAGAATGTAATGGAATATTATTACTACTCTATAAAAAGCAATGAATGTGAAGAATTCAGAAAAGTACAGGAAGAAATGCTGCAGAATGAAGTAAACAGAATTAGACTAACAATACATATAATGACCAAAACATTGTAAATGGAAAGAATATAACAACAATTAAAAAAAAGCTTGAGTGCTATGTAATTTTAATGATCAAATTCAAACTTGAAGAAGAGATGAGAAAATGCATCCCTCTCTTTCTTCTTTGCTTTATTGGGGTGGCAAGAATCCTGTGGATAGGGAACATTACATCATTAATTATGCCTGTCTTTTCCCTCTCTATTTTTTCTTAAAAATGATGATTTATTGGGAAGGGGAGAGAAAGTGAGGGAAGGGAGAAATTTGGAAATGAAGGTGAGGTAAGAACAATAAAAAAATCAATTAACTTCAAAAATTATATCATAAAATTATTCCTAGATTGCAGTCTCATTCTTGAGAACATAGCTTAGGTTCCTTCTCTTTTATATCAATTGCTGAAAGATGTACATTGTGGAGAGGGTTATGTGTTACATTGCTTTTCTACAACCTCTAAACTTTTCAACAATTCATCTAAGATAATTTTTTCATTTTATTATGAAGAGCAGAGTCAAGCTTTCTTCACATAGGATGATGTCATACAACAAAATGGAAGGAAAATTTAAAAACCTACAAGATTTCTTTTTTCTCAGCATTCTAATGTGAATTTGTCTATCTGTATACATTGAAAAATAATCTGAAGTATGCTACCTTCCATATATATGCATTGGCATGCTGAAGACTCAGATACAAGATTTGTAAAGCACCAATTATTACAATCAAACTTGTCCCTCTTATTTGATTTTATATTAGATTGGAAACTTTCAGCGACAGCTGGCAGAGGCTAAGGAAGATAACTGCAAAGTCACCATCATGCTGGAGAATGTATTAGCTTCTCACAGTAAGATGCAAGGAGCCCTGGAGAAGGTGCAGATGGAATTAGGGCGAAGGGATTCAGAGATTTCAGGCTTCAAGAAAGAGAGGTATCTAAAATTTTATTAGTCTAATTTTTCTCCATATTCCTTCTTATTATCCAAAGTTATGAAATTACATTTTTACCTCTACTTTTTTGGAGACTTCTATATGGCATTTGAAGAATAAGCATTTTTTTTTTCCAGATCAGAGATAGAAGTGAATGTGGTTTTCAGAAATCCAATTTCAAATATCATTGTATTAGGATTGTTACATTGTTTGATGGATGGATTATAGTTTTATTCATCCTGACTTCAGGTCTATCAAGTATAATTATAAAGACAATTTAGGAAATACACAATTAGGAGTTGAACTAAAGGGTGTGCAAGAAATAGCTCTAACCAATCTACTAGCCCATTTTAACTTTTTATTGAGCATTAACACCTAAGAAATTGGCAATCAAGACTTAGTTTATTGTTCTGTTGGCTGAAAGTGTTAATTGTGCAAATTAATCTTTTTTTTCCCACAATAATTTCATTTTTTCAATTACATATAAAGATGGTTTTTAACACTCATTTTTATAAGATTTTGAGCTCCAACTTTTTTTCTGCCTCCCTCCCTTACCTCTCCTCTTCCCAAGACAGCAAGAAATAAAACATAGGTTATATATGTATAATACTTTTCAATATATTTCCTTATTAGTCTTGTGAAAGAAAATCAGAACAAAAGGGAAAAACCACAAGAAAGAAAAAACAAACAAAAAAGGATAAAAATGGTATGCTTCAATCCACATTCAGTCTCCATAGTTCTCTGGATGTGGAGAACATTTTCCATCCCAAAACTATTGGAATTGTCTTAGTATCAATGTCTTGCTAAGAAGAACTAAGCCCATCACAGATGAAACATAATCTTGCTGTTATTGTGTATAATGTTTTCCTGGTTCTGCTTACTTCACTCAATATCACTTCATGTAAGTCTTTCCAGACTTTTCTAAAATCAGCCTGCTTATTATTTTTTATAGAACAATAATACTCCATTACATTCATATACCACAATTTATTTATTCATTCCCCAATTGATGAGCATCATCTCAATTTCCAATTCCTTGTGACCACTAAAAGCTTCTATGAACATTTTTGCATATGTAGATCTTCTCCCTCTTTTATGAACTCCTTGGAATACAGATCCAGATACTGTTGAATGCACAGTTTTATATGAGTAGTTCCAAATAATTCCATAATTCCAAATTGTCCTCCAGACATACAAATTAATCATAAAAATATATATGCATACATTTGAGCCTAGTTGTTGAATATTTATCAGGACGTCTCAGCTTGAATTTACCTTCTAATTATTGGTTATAAGAAATAAAGTTCTCAGAACTAAAGATTACTTGTCTCTTTTTAAAATTTTAATTAATTAATTTAATTAATTATTTTTTACAAAAATTTAATGCATAGATAATTTTTCAGCATTGACAATTGCAAAACTTTTTGTTCCAACTTTTCCCCTCTTTCCCCCCACCTCTTCCCCCAGATGACAGGTTGACCAATACATGTTAAATATGTTAAAGTATAAGTTAAATACAATATATGTATACATCTCCAAACAGTTATTTTGCTGTACAAAAAGAATTGGACTTGAAATAGTGTACCATTAGCCTGTGAAAGAAATCAAAAATGTAGGCAGACAAAAATAGAGGGATTGGGAATTCTATGTAGTGGTTCGTAGTCATCTCCCAGAGTTCTTTTGCTGGGTGTAGTTGGTTCAGTACATTACTGCTCTATTGGAACTGATTTGGTTCATCTCTTTGTGGAAGAGGGCTACATTTATCAGAATTGATCATCATATAGTATTGTTGTTGAAGTATACAATGATCTCCTGGTCCTGCTCATTTCACTCAGCATCAGTTCATGTAACTCTCTCCAGGCCTTTCTGAAATCATCCTGCTGGTCATTTCTTACAGAAGAATAAAATTCCATAACATTCATATACCACAATTTATTCAGCCATTCTCCAATTGATGGATATCCCACTCAGTTTCCAGTTTCTGGCCACTACAAAGAGGGCTGCCACAAATGTTCTTGCACATACTGGTCCCTTTCCCTTTTAAAAAATCTCTTTGGGATACAAACCCAGTAGTAATGCTGTGGGATCAAAGGTATGCACATTTTGATAACTCTTTGAGCATGGTTCCAAATTGCTCTCCAGAATGGCTGGTTGGATTACTTATCTCACAGACAAGATCAGTGAAATTATAATAATGATTCCTTAATAAGTTCAAAAATATATGTTCCAGGGGCAGCTAGGTGGCGCAGTGGATAGAGCACCAGCCTTGAATTCAGGAGGAACAAGAGTTCAAATCTGGTCTCAGACACTTAACCCTTCCTAGCTGTGTAACCCTGGGCAAGTCACTTAACCCCAGCCTGGGGGGGGGGGGGGGGAGAAATATATATATATGTTCCAAAGATAATAGGGTCTTAAAAAACAATTTTTTAAAATGTTGAAACTACACTTGAAACTACAACGAATACCCAATCTTGATTGCAAAGGACAGATGATAAACACACTTCTCTCTTCTCAAAGAGGTGGGGATTATAGATCTGAAATGTTGCATACAATATCAGATGGGATTATTTTGTCAGTCACTTTTGTCTAGTTTTTTTTTTTTTTAAATAAAGAGAAGAAAAGATTGTTGTGTAAAAGATAAAATCCATCAATAAAAAATTTAAATGAAACCATATTTAAAGAAATTTTATTGGGAAGAAAAATAAGTCAGCTAATAACCTTTTAGAGGAAAATCAAACTAGAAAAAACTATTGATCTTCAAAATGCTTTTGTGCTTAATTACATTATATATATATATGTATATATATATCTCAAATTAATACTTTTAAATATACTAATAATAATTACTAGTAATACTTATAATAATTACAAGTAATAACTAATAATTATTTACTTTAGTTGTTATTCAGTTGTTTTTCAGTTATTTCTGACTCTTATTCGACCTTATTTGGGATTTTCTTGATTAAGATACTGGAGTGGTTTGCCACTTCCTTATCCAGCTCATTTTGCAGATGAGGAAACTGAGACAAAAATGTTTAAGTGACTTATCTAGAGTCATGTAACTAATAAGTGTCTGAGATCTATCCAGTCCCCCACTTAGCTGCCCCTCTTTAAGAATAGGTTTCAAACATATAACTTGCTGCCCAAACTACAGGATTCTGGAGTATAGCTGAATCAAATTAAAATGTAAAATTGGGATCCATTTCTATTTAAGTTTGAGGTCATTGGTATAGTTTACAAAATCAGACTAGCAAAAAAACCATTGGCATCATCATAGCAGATGCTTCTTACTTTCCTCAGCAGAGTTAATAAGCACTTATTAGGTATCTATTCTCTGCAAGCCCTGCCCCAGGGGGATTAAATGTAAGAGGAAGATTGTCCCTGCCTTTCAAGAGTTTGCAATCTATATATTAAGTGATTTCTAAGACGGTTCACTAGTAAGATCTAAGAGTCTAGAAGGAGCTGGCAGTAAGAAAAGATTAATGAAAGAAAGGCTTTGGAGATGGCCTGATAAGGACATGGAGTTAAGGATATATCACCATCATTTGTGAGGAGGTAGTTTGGAGTTAGATTGTGGCTTTAACTGCCAGCAGAGAACCACTGAAGCTCTAGTGGTGGGGGTGGAAGCCAGATTGCAAAGGTTTGAAAAGTGAGTAGGAGGTGAGAAAGTGGAAGCAGGATTGTTGGGTGATTTTCCTAGGTTTTTGGCTTGAAAAAAGAGTCAAGTTATAGTTTTATAGCTTGAGTTAAGGCAGGACTCATTGGAAAAGACCCTGCTGTTGAGAACAATTGAAGGCAAAAGAGAAAAGGGATTACAGAGATTGAGGTGGCTATTGTCATGGAAGCAAGGATCATGAGCTTTGACAAATTTCAGAAGATCATGGAGGACAGAAGAGCTTTAGTTGCTATAGTCCGCAGGGTATTGAAGAGTCAGACAGAGAAAAACAACTGAACAACCACAAAGTCACAGGAAATGTTTCTGAGAGTGGAGGAAGGATGAGCAAGATTGTAGTAATAGTAAAGAAGCCTTTTGACAAAGAAAGCCTAGAAAAGAAGAGAAAGTGAGAGGATGATCAAAGGCCAAGTTCTCTGGGAAGAAGAGCTTTGGCAGAGAACCTCTGCTGAAAATAGAGTCTCTCTTCTCTCCTTCTCATCTCTCAAATCATCCTTGTCTCTTCTGATACTACCACCATTATAGTGTAGGCCATGTCTGGACTATTTCAATAGTCTGCTAGTGAGTCTGCCTGCCTCTAGTCTTTAGCCTCTCCAATAGATCCTCCATTGGGACACAAAATGATTTTCTTAAGGCACAGGCTCAACCACTTCTGCCCTTCTCAAACTCCACTGACTCCCTATTTCTTCCAGGAGGGATTATAAAATGCTCTCTTATTTAAAACCCTTCATAAACATAGCCCCTTCCTACCTTAGCAGTCTTCTTACACTTTACTCCTTAATAGAAATAATTTTTGATTTGGTGACACTGGCCTTCTTGCTCTTCAGATAACAAGATCCTCCATTCCTCAGCTTTGGACATATTCTTTTGACTCCTCTCCCATGCTTGGAATGTTCTCTCTTATCTCTGTCTACTGGCTTCCTTGGCTTCCTTTGAGTCTCAAATATAATCACATCTTTTATAGGAAGCCTTTCTCAGTCCTTCTTAATTTTAATGCCTTCCATCTTTTAATTATTTTGTATTTGTTCTGTATATAGGTTATTGTATATGTTTATTTGCTTGCAGTCTCCCACATTATCTTGTGACATTTTTGAGGGTAGGTATTGTCTTTTGATTCTATTTGTATTTCTAGCACTTAGCACAGTGCCAGGGCACATAGGTGTTTAACAAGTGTTTATTGTCTGAATGACTGTTGATTGACACATTGACTATGGGAATTTAGGAATATTATTTAATCTGTTACTAGTTTTATAATCCAAAATTGAGACTAATAGATTCCTCCTACGAATTTATAAATGTCTTGGGAATTAATAAAATAATCTATGTTAAGGTTTTTGAGCTAATGAAAACTACTACCTAAATTCCTTATGTTATTAGGTCAAGATTGTTCTTTGCTAAGATTATGGTATGATCAATTATGATAGATTTGACTCTTCTCAGAAATACATTGATCCAAGACAATCCCAGTAGATTTGGGGAGGGAAAATGCCCTGTTTCCAGGAATAGAACTAAGGAAACAATGCAGATCAAAGCATCCTATTTTCAACTTTTTAAAAAAATTTTGCTTTTTCTTTCTTGTGGTTTTTTCCTTTTGTTTTGATTTTTCTTTCAAAAAATGACTGATGTGGAAATATGCTTAAAATGATTGCATATGTATAGTACATATCAGATTGTTTGCTGTCTTGGGGAAAAGGGAGGTAAGGGAAGGAGTGAGAAAAAAAATTGGAACTTAAAATCTTACAAAAATGGATGTTTAAAACTATCTTTATATCTAATTTGAAAAATACAACTGAATTTTAAAAATACTCTCTTCTATAGTCATTTTTGTTTTCTTTTTAATTTTAGGCTTGTAAATCAGCAGACAGTACAGAAGTTAGAAGCAGAATTGAATGAATGGCAATCCAGACTTCTTATTGTGGAAGCCCAGCACAATAGTGAGGTAGAAGCCAAGTTTCATAGGTGATAAATTGAAACTTTATTTTCATGGGAAATGTCTAAATTCCAGTTTTTTGAAGAACTGAGAAACTGGATGAAAAAGAATTGTGTAAGTTCCCTTTTTACTAAAGAATGAAGGAGGTATGAACCTTTGGCCAGTGACAAGTTTACAAATGGAAATAAGCTCCATGAAATAAGTGGTGCAATGTCATTGTCAGTTTGGAGCAAAATTCACTTGAATCTCTTTTGCACATGACAAATTTAAAGTATTATTTCAATTATTATGATTATTCTTATACTGTCTTCTATTAACATTTTTTGCATTTAATACATTTTTAAAATTCAGAAGTGAAGGGATTTAGAAAAGCATTTGTAACTACAGTCAAAATAATCTGAAGTATCTACTAGCTATATTTTTCAAAAACCCCAAGTAGGATCAGTCTATTCACTCAAAAGAACAGCAGATTCTTAGAAATCAAATATATATTCCCATTATAAGTTTCTACATATTTTCACTATTTAATGTAGACAACTGACCATTTCTACTTGACAAAGTTATGAGTTTACAACGTACATAAATATTCCTTATTCATACTTCAAGGAAATTAAAGCATATTGTTACCTCTTCTTTCAGCTGGAACCATTACATAATGCCCTACATGTGTCCAGAGAGGACAATAGAAAACTCGCATTGAGTTTGGAACAAGCTCTAGAGACTAATAGCCAACTCCAAAAAATGTTGGACCATATTCAAGAAAAATTGGACAGCAAAGAAATTGAGCAGCAAACTCTGGAAAATTATAGGTAAGGGCAATGCAGTCGTCATAAAGGTAAGGAAAATCTTACTGAAGATAAATTTGGTTCTTTTGTCTTGATAAATGATTTTCGTTTCCTTTCTGAGCCAGGAATAAGAAAGTAGCCACCACCTTATTAATGCTTTAAATGCAGTCATTTGAATACCGGTGCAGGAACAGCCAGATAAAAGCAATGCAATGACTCACCTGATCATGGAGATTACTGAGTAATTGTATTGTTCTTGATTCATTCAGGTCACTAATTAGATTTAGGCCATAAGAAAAACCAAGTGTCTCATGTGTCCAAAGCCATAGCTAAATCAAGATAGGTATAAAAGAAATCAGTTGTTTATGAACCTAAAGGAAATTAAATATAAAATAAATATTTTCAATCCTTTTACAATTCTGCTAGAATTTTTTAGGGAATTTCTACCTAAAAAAAATGTTAACTGTATACAGACATTCTCTTCCCCCCTTTCTTGCCCCCTCCCCCCAACTCTGCCTTAATGATATGCATCATAGAGGACAAGAGTAATAGGAAGAAACGATAATTTTTTAAAATATACCCAGAGTTCTTTGCAAATTTTATATTCTGATTAACAACTTTATAGGCTCTTTTTTTTTAACCTATTAAAAACCTGTAAGGCAACTATTGTTAGATGTATTTGTATAGTATAGTGATTTGGAGAAAATATAGTAACCATTCATTTGATAAGCAAAACAAAGATCAGTAATACTTATTAATTTTTATATAACACTTTAAAATTTGCAAAGCACTTTACATATATTACTTTACATCTCTGTGACATCACAAACTTACATGAGTTTAATTATCATCTTTAAACAAATGATTCCCAGATCTATATACCCGTCTCTAGTTTCTCCCCTAAGTTCTATTCTCTCATTACCAATTGGCTGGCCATTGGACATTTCAAACAGAATGTCTCATAGACATTTCAAACTCAAAAAGTGCAAAGCTGAATTCATTATTTTTCCCTTAAACTGTTTATCCCCCCAGATTTTCCTATTTGCTTCCAGTCATCCAGATTCAAAGCCTTAGAGAAGTGGTCCTCAAACTTTTTAAATAGGGGCCAGTTCACTGTCCCTCAGACTGTTGGAGGGCCGGACTATAGTAAAAACAAAAACTCACACTCTGTTTCCGCCCCTCAGTCCATTTGCCATAACCCGGTGGGCCACATAAACGTCCTCAGCTGCTGCATCTGGCCTGCAAGCTATAGTTTGAGAACCTCTGCCTTAGAGTCATCCTTAATTCCCTACTGTTTTTCATCTTATAAATAGTTGTCAAGTCTTGTCACTTTTTATCTCTACAACATCTCTTCTACCTGTCTTTCTTCTAGTTACCTGATCATCATTGTAGGTCAAATCTATATCACCTCTAACCAATGCTATCTGAAAAGCTTCCTAATTGATCTGTTTCAGATCTCTACCCTCTCCAATCCATCCTCCATATAGTATCCAAAGTGATAGATACTCTTAAAAAAACAGGTCTTATCATGTCATCCTTCTGGTCAATAAACTCCTGTGGCTCCTATGTGTAGAGTCATATATAAACTTTTCTGTTTGACATTCAATACTCCTGAAAATCTGACTCCAGTGTGCTTCTCAAGGCTTACTTTGTTATTAACCCTCTTCATGCAGTCTATGGATGAATCTCACCATATAGTATTTCATCTGTTGTCTTCATGTTTTTGCATTGTCTCTCTGCCATACCCAGAATATAAAAGTGTTCTTCATTATTCACAGATTCTCCATTTTCAAATTCATATGTTTGCTAAAACTTATTTCTTATTTCAAAATCAGGAACTTCATTCCTGGACATATACAGAGTGGTAAAAATTTGAGTTACCAACACTTACATTCCCAGCTAAATCAAATAAGAGAATGCTCTGCTCTTTTGGTCTGACTCTCCACTACAAATAATTGTCCCTTTTTATAGTTTATTTGGTGCTACTGTTTTTTCATTTTTATAATTTTCATTGATGATTGCACCTCTTGATCAACGGAACAAGTTATCCCCAGGGATAACACACAATCCTATTTGAGAGCCCATATCAAAAATTAGGGTTTACGACCTCAATGTTGGATCAGGACATCCAAATGGTGCAACTGCTATTAATGGCTCATTTGTTCAACCATTAAAGTCCCCAAGTAAAGTGCTGAAGTGCTATTTAGTGTTCCAAAGGATAAGAAAGTTGATATACCTTAATGGAGAAAATATATGTACTATATAAGCTTCACTCAAGCATGAGTTATTTGCTGTTGACTAAGTTCAGTTGATGAATCCATAAAACAATATCCAATAAAGGGAAAAGGAAATTCATAGCCACTTGAGAAAATATTAAAGTAAATTCTGGGACCAGAACCTCACCCTGTATTTTTCAGTTTGATAGAACATAAATACCACAAATGATGATGATCAGCTGTACTTGTTCCCACTTCATAGTACTGAGAAAATCGAGGGGATTAGGATATTACATTGTGGGAATTGAGTAACCACACTGACTCCATTATGTAACTCTGTTATGGAGCTAGCTTGTTTCTATTCAATTATGATTCTAGTTCATTTTCTGTTTTGTGAGAAAACTATTCGATTATGGCAATTGGGAAAAAACATATCTACACAAAAAATATAAACACACACATACATACATACATATATCTCAAGCAACCTATATGTTTTATCTGAAAACTGGTCCTATCCTAGTCAATCATTTATTATTTCCATGTTCTTTTGATTGTTTACAAAGACTTGGGGGAATTGGGACTCTTTTTTTTAAATTTAGGGAATTGTACATATTTACTATCTCCCTCCCTACTTAGAAACTCTCTAATTTTTCATCTATTTAGAAATCAGATTATTTAATGTTATATCATTTCTTTTTAATTAATTGGCCTTATTTGAGTAATTGTTTTTAATTTGTATACAGAGTCCAATTTAAGCTAAAGAAGAGTCCTAGTCCCAATTTACTGGGCGATTGGCACACATTTCTTTTTTTAATAGTATTTTATTTTTCCAAATACATATAAAGATAGTTGATCAACATTGATTTTTGAAAAACTTTACATTCTAAATTTTTCCATGTCCTCCTTTATATTCCCATTTTCCAAGATTACAGGCAATCTGATATAGTTTAAAAATGTACAATTTTAAAAACCATTTCCATATTTGTTATATGGTATAAGAAAAATCAGTTCAAAAAAGGGGAAAAACCAGGAGAAAGAAAAAAAAAAGCAAACAAATGACAACAATAAAAAAGATGAAAATACTATGCTTCATGAAATGTTTCGGTGCACATTCAGTCTCCATAGTTCTCTCTCTGGATATGGATAGCATTTTCCATCTCAATTGTATTGGAATTCCCTTGAATCACTGCATTGTTGAAAAAAAGTCAAGTCCATCACAGTTGACCATCATATAATCTTGTTATTGCTATGTACAATATTCTCTTGATTCAACTCACTTCACTTAGCATTACTTCATGCAAAGCTTTCCAGGCCTTTTTGAAATCAGCCTGCTCATCATTTCTTATAGAACAATAATATTCCATTGCAGTCATATACCATAAATTATTCAACCATTCCCCAACTGATAAGCATCCACCCAATTGTCAGTTCCAAATTGTTCTCCAGAATGATTGAATCCATGCATAATTCCTCCAACAATGCATTAGTGTCCTGGTTTTCTCACATTCCCTCCAACATTTATTATTATCTTTTTTATCATCTTAGCCAATCTGAGAGGTCTGAGGTGGTATCTCAGAGTAGTCTTAATTTGTATTTCTCTAATCAATAGTGATTTAGAGCATTTTTTCATATCTTTAGGAATCATTTTAATTTTTTCATCTGAAAATTGTCTGTTCATATCCTTTGACCATTTATCAATTGGGGAATGTCTTATATTCTTATAAATTTGAGTCAATTCTGATTTTGGCTGCATTGTTTTTGTTTGTGCAAAATTTTTTAAATGTAATGAAATCAAAATTATCCAATTTGCATTTCATAATGTTCTCTAGTTCTTCTTTGGCCATATATTCCTTCCTTCTTCATGGAGCTGAGGTTGACTATCTCTTGTTTCCCTAATTATAATAATTATATCGATAACAACTAACACTTATGTGCTTAGAAGTTTATAGTTTCAAAATCCCACTCTTGGTTTTTACTATATGACCTGACAAATCACTTAGCTTTTCTGTTTTTCAGGCAACTCCTTAAGATATATCTCATGAGTCTCAATTATCTTACTATCTACCTGCATTGTGAAATCCTTCATGTATTACCATTGCCATTTTCACATTCTTCTCACCTTATGTGGAGTTCTACTAGAAGTTTGCCTAGAATAAGTTGCTATGCTACTCTTGTTATAGTATGTTTAATATTTAGCAGCTAGCATATCCAGTTTAATATTATGTAAATGGAAAAAGCAATTATTGTTTATAAATGAATAAAAGCTATAGAACATTAGCTCATCTTCTCTAAATTCAGTCAAATTATATTTAACACAACTCCAGTAGAAAATAATACTGACAACAATAATAATTAAAATTAAATTAAAAATGTACTTTACAAAGCACTTTACAAATATTATCTAATTTTATCTTTACAAAAATCCTAGGAAGTAAGAGCTGTTATTATCCCCATTTTACAAAAAATGTAACTGAAGCAGGAAAAGGTCAACTTGCCCAGAGTCACATGGCTAGTAAGAATATAAGGCCAGACTGAACTCAGATTTTCTTGAGTCCACTGTGCCACCTACTGTTCTTGATTAATATAATAGATCTATGGTTCATCCTGGTCCCACATAGGTTGGTTTCTTTTGTGATATTTCTATATTTTAAAATCTTTTCATTTCAAATAGTCTAGAATTAGATTAGAACAATGACTGCTATTAAAATGTTATTCATAACAAAAGGTTTGGCAAATGGTCAATATTGTAAAATTACCCATGCATATATCTGGTAAATAAAAACTATTTAAAAAAATGTAGTTCATAGATTTTTCATAGGTCATTGTCATGGCAAGGTGATTAGAGGAAACAAGTTTTGTTTTCCCGCGATTATTCTGTGGTGCCATTATAATTTTTTCATTGAATCGTCAAGGATATTTTATGGTTGGTCTATATAGTACAAAGATTTGTCTTCCTTTAGGTCGTGGAAGGCAGCAAACTTTTGGTATACCGTTCTAGCCATTTGACCATATTTTTCTAGGTACTTGAAAAGGGCTAAATTTTTGCAACCTACAAATTTGTTACAGTTAACTTTTGTTGTTGTTTATTCCTCTAGTAGTAGATGGGAAAAATTTAATCATCTATCTATTGGTAAGGTTATATAGCGTTAGAACTGGGAAATTCAATCTAGAAAAGATGGATGGGACAAAAGAAGAGACAGCTTAGGAATGAGTAGTTCTATGAAAAAATGAACATAAATGTAAAGTTTCCCTGGGAAATAGAAATATAAGGATATTTTAGATTTGTGCTTATGCAAATAAGCATATTTCTCTGTGCAATACTGACAATTGAGAAAAAATAAAGTTTTTCTTTGATGTTTATTATTTCGTTTTTAATATTTGTATTTCTTTTTAATACTCCCTACTTTCCTGAATTATTCTCAGATACCTGGTTTCTTTGTCATAGACTTCTCCCTTATAGTATTTATAATACCCCTTTGAGTACTCAAAAGTCACAAAATTAGAGCAGAGCTTTTTAACCTGGGGTCCTTGAACCTGTTGAACCTGTTTTTTAAATATTTTGATAAATAATTTGCTTTATGCATTCAAAATTATCATTTTGAGAAAGTAGTTATAGGCTTTACTAGACTGACAAAAAGGAGTTCAGTTCTGACATAAAAAAGTCATTCTTGCACTTAGGTGTTACCCTTCCTGGGGATATTTGTAGTTTAACAGGGTTCAAAACCATAGACCTTAAAAATTGAAGGAATAGCTACAGAGAGGGAGAAGTCATCTAAAGTAGGAAAAAGTACCAAACTCATTCTTGAATTCTACTGGAGAAATCTTTTAATAAGACTACAGCTTTAATCTGTATGCTTTAACTTACTTGCACTGAGGCTTTTGTAATAAGCCCCTAATTGTCCATCAAAGGTTAAGCAAGTTAAAAAAAGAAAATAGAAATGCTGCTTTAAAAAACAAAACAAAACAAAACCCAGGAATTGACAGAGAGATCTTCCTTCCCTCCTATCTTCTCCCTCCATCCAGATAGAGTTCTCTGCCCAAAGAAATATAAATTTTGATCACTGAAACCTCACAAAATGTCTTGAGATTTATAGGCTAGATTTCTTTTTTAAAGACCATATATATCACCAGGCTCTCACTGATTGGCCAACAATAAGTTTCAGCTCAAGCCTCATTTGGTCTTTGGACTTTGATGACTTAGAATAAGTATAAATAGCAATTATTTCTATTTTATCCAGAAACCCTGAGGGTCTTCCCCTCCCAAACTGATTTTTTTTTTGAGTAGGTAAAAGAAATCTTTTCTTTTCTTTCTTTTTTTTGCTTCATGTCTTTACCTGGCCTTAATCACTGAATAGACATTGTCTCAGACAAACTGACATCTGTCAAAGACCCTCACTTAAAAAGGCTAAAGTCTCTTACTGCATCCAAAGTCATCTCCAATCTTCATAATCCATATTTTGCCACTGGACCCAATACCACCAGAGAATAAAGTGGAGCAGGTGACTTTGCATAGATTTTCCTCACTTAAATCCAATTCATTTGCAAGTCATGGCATCATTTTCCTGATGCCATGATTCTATTCAAGAAAGGACAAACAGCAAGCAATCTGTGTGCACAAAGAAAAAAAAAATGTTCTTTCCTCACCCTCCCAGAAAAAAAGTGAAATTACTAGAGGAATATCTCTCCATTTTCCAAATTATCAGGGAGAAGAAATTATTGATAATGATGATGGTGTTGATATTCATAATATTTGTGCCATAATATCTGTTTCTATTTTAAAATATGAGAACAGGTTAATAGTAGAGTGTACACACACACACACACACACACACACACACACACACACACACACAGACACACACAGACACAGACTGTGCCTAAATATATTGAGACTGATATCCAAAAATCCAACCTAAATGGGAAGAACACATTAAAGCAATTAATACCTGTATAATACTGATATTAATGTATACTTTTGACTTGTGAAATAGAACATAACAGATTTGGAAAGTCTATTAACAAAAGATCATATGATGATAGTAATCATAATAATAAAACAGAAAATTCTTTACCTAATGTGACTATAGAAAAATGAATACTCTCATCAAAAAGGGAGGAGGAAGACTTACAGACTCTCTTATATTACATGATAAAGAAGTCTGAAACTTAAATCCTTTATGACAAACAGACGTAACTGAGCAAAATTAAAGACTAATAACACCCCATTGAATTTGTCTAATGTAAGTGAAAGTGGTTTACCTCTGAATAGAATCTATGAAACAATTCTAATCTAAAAATAGAATCAAAAGTCCTCCATCCATGGGCTATAACTTCATAAACTCAACCAACAATATGTCCATAAAAGGATCACCTAACAAATAAGTGAGTCATACAGATTTGTTTGTGAAAATTAAAAGCCAGAAGATGGTAATTCAAATCTAAATCATAACCACTAGAAATTACTTTTAAGGACTCTAGACTTAGTGACTTCTTGCACTGGTATAGAATATGTACAAAAATTAGAGAAACTGTGCAACATATTACTAAAGTAAGAAAAACTTAGCTCTTAACAAATGCTTCACAAAATATGACCTAGTAACTAGATTTCTAAAAACTCACTGTATTTATAGACTGACAGACTACAAATCTCCATACTAAAATTATAAACCTCAAAATATCTGTAAGAATACATAAACTGTACTGAAAACAAACTTATCATAGATTGAATTCTTATTTGTAATTGCCCAAACATAATAGTAATTCATAAAAAGTTTAAAAACAGTGTTTTAATAAATATTGCTTTATAAAGTATTCACTATCCAAGATAAGTGAAATGAAAAACTATCAAAATATAGAGATTTTCTGGAAGAAATCAAAATCCTAAGGGTATAGAATGAGTATATAATATTCTTATTGTCCTGCTACTATAGTTATATTTTCATATAACTATAGTTATAAATACTATTTTTTCATTCTTTTGATTTTGTTTAGTTTTTGATATCTCATAGAGTCATTAGCTTCCACTTTTCCTAATTCTCAGTTTTCCTCTTTTCCTCAGAGGATTTTTGTATCTCCTTTTCCATTAGGCCATTTATTCCTTTTAAGTGGTTTTCTTTTTCCAAGATGTTGACTTTTTTCAAAATTGTCTTGTATTACTCTCCTTTCTTTTCTCATTTTTCTTCTATATCTCTTGTTTTATTTTAAGCCTCCTTTTCTCTTCTTTGAGTTCTTTCTAGGCTTGAGACCAATTTCCATTTTTCTTTAGGGGCCTGTAAATATTTTCACATTATTTTCTTCTTCCTGAGTTTGTGCCTTGGTCTTTCCTGTCACCATAGTAATTTTTTATGACCAGATTCTTTTTTGTTGTTTTTTGCTCATCTTTTCTGGTCTTTTTCTTACTTTTAAATTTGAGTTTTGCTCCTGCAGTGGAAAGGGCACAGTTCCAAACTTCTTGTGCTAAGAGCTGCATATTTATTTGGTGCTACAGTGATGTTGCCTGAGGGACCCA
Organism: Sminthopsis crassicaudata; assembly: GCF_048593235.1. Lineage (NCBI taxonomy): Eukaryota > Metazoa > Chordata > Mammalia > Dasyuromorphia > Dasyuridae > Sminthopsis > Sminthopsis crassicaudata. The sequence continues at coordinate 408,061,082 of NC_133619.1, read as the reverse complement.
GAGGATCCTCATATTTGTTGCTGCACTAGGATGGTGGCATTAGCAGTGACTGCTGGAGGTTGTAACCTGGTACTGAGGTAATGTCCCAGTGCTGGTGTCCGGTATGTGCTGAGGTCTGATGACCCTGTATTGCCATCTGCCTGTTTGCCTAAGGCTATATTGAAGCACTTGATGATCCTGGCAATGGCAGCTACCTTTTCACTTGACTATGTTGGGTTATATGTGATGGAGAGTGTCACATTTAGGCATTTGTGAGGTCCCTATGTTTGGGTCTACCTATTTGCTAAGGACTGTGCTGGAGCATTTGGCGTCTAGTCACTGACAGCTGCCTGCTTGCTGAAGCTATGCTAAAGTACTTGGCAGTTCCTGGAGCTGGTGTCTACCCATTCCCCTGGTTATGCTGAAGCACATGGAGGGTTCTGGTGTTTGCATTAGCTTGTTCTACACTCAGAACCTGCTACTGGTTTGCTGAGCCAGACTTGCTGCTGGTTAGCTGGGATACTCCCTGTTCTGGATTACTCCCCTTTTACCCAAGTGAGATCTTCCAAGTTTCTTGGGCTAAAAGATTGTTTTACCCTTCCTTTTTGCTGATTCTGCTGTCCTAGGCTATTCCAATCCTTGTGCCACCACAAAAAGAGCAGCTATAAATATTTTTGTATATATGGGTCCTTTTCCTTTTTCCTTCATCTTTTTTGAATACAGACCTAGCAGTGATATTGCTGGGTCAAATATTAAATAGTTTTATAGCCCTTTGGGTATAGTTCCAAATTATTCTCCAGAATTGTTGAACCAGATTAGAATATTTCTTACTGCCTTAATAATGATACAGTTCTTCAGAGTTACATGTATTATCTTCTCAAATAGGAATGTAAACAATTTAACTTTATTGAGTCCCTTTTGATTTCTTTTCTCATGTTTGCCCTTTTTGCCTTATAATAAATACTCTCTTGAGTATTGTATTTGAATGCCATATTTTCTATTTAGTTTTTTTTTTAATCAAAAATGTTTGAAAGACTTTTATTTAATTAAATGTCAATTTTTTTCCAGTGAAGAATTATACTCAATTTTCCTGGAGAGGTTGGCTATTCTTTGTTGTTATCCTAGCTCCTTTATCTTTAAGAATATATGTTCCAAAAGGTCAAGAATTCCAAGGAAATTAATGAAAAAAAATGCAAATGAAGGTAGCCTAACTGTGCCAAAACTAAAACTATATTATAAAGCATTGGTCATCAAAACCATTTTAATGAGGGAAAAGAAAGGGGGAACCCCATTTCTCAGTGCATAGATAATCCCATGAGGCACAGTGTCCCCTGTAAAATGAATTTACAGGCCTGAAAATTCAGATTGATAAATAAAAGGTTTATTGTAGAAATTTGGAAGTAAAGCTCAGTTAGAAAGACGCCAGGGCCAAAGGTGGCCACTGGGTGGGCAGGAACCCTTACATGGCTGGAAGGATACCATGTGTTGGCTGGGAGGACTCCTGCAATGAGTGCTCCAGCTTGGCCCTTTTTATAAATGATAGGCGGTACCCCTAAGTTCTCGGCGGGCTTTTCAGTTAGCTCAGATCAGGTGAGGGCTGGGGAAAGCTGAGCTGATGATGGTGGGGGCTGGGCCCGGATATTCCAGTCATGGATTGGGCAATTAGAAAGGAATTTTAAAGGGACCCCAACCCTCATCAGTCCCCCCCCTTAAACAGTTAAGACTTAAATTAATTTAAGAAAAAAAGAAAATATGGGACAGTGTCCTTCATTTAAGGAAAGGTTGAAGATTTTCTCCAAAGATCTTCAGAGTAGCGGGATCCCCTCGTCTTGTTCCCCCCTCAAACCATCGCCTCCAGATGCATGTGGGAAAACGGGCCTTGATCTCCTCTTTAACTGCTTCAAGGTGACAAGGGTCGTAGAGATTTGGGGTTCCATGCAGGAGATGAGGAGGGAGGTGTGGGGATGGCAGCAGGGTATTGAGGGTGTGTCCCAGTCAGTTGTCCCCAATCAATGTTCTCCAGGCTGAAAGGCCAGCTGAGAATCCAAGGTGTGAAGCCTAGAGAAAACAGATCTCAGGAACAGATTAAAAGTGGGGTGTCATCCTGGGTGGAGATGGTGACATTCAGGAGAATGGGGCCTTTAACAAGAAATGCATCAGGTCCCTTCTGTGGGTTGCTTGTCTAATACCCTATCTAATTATCAAAGAGAAATAAGAGAAAATGTTGAGAAAAGATTATTTGTAGCCTAGCTCTTTCACCAGGAAAGCTAATTTCTCCTGGGTTTGGGATTAGCAGGTGTGGACCAGAAGCCAGGAGAGGCAAGAGGCCTCTAGTAGATTTAATGAACCACTGCTCTTCTGTAAGGCAGGGTCCAGGGATGGGAATGTATCCCCAGTTGTCAGAGCTGCAGATCAAGATAAGAACGTTGTTTAAGCTCTTGTAAATGTTGGAAAAACTGCTGCTTTTTTTGAAGAGAGTTAGTTATTCAATAAGCAAAGATCCTGAATCTTTTTCTTCCTAGTTTCCCCACTCTTTATGGGGGAGGGTGAAAAGTATCAGCATAGCCTACCCAGCTTACCAGCCCCTGAGGTGTTTGGGCTGTCCTGAGATAAAAGGGAAACAGGGCCAGACCTCAAATTCCTACCAGGGAGCAGGATGCTGGGGGGCCAGGTCAACTCTTGTGGTGTTCTGTGGTGGTGAGAAGGCAGCTCCTCCTGCTAGGAATCAGGGCAGAGACTGGGGTCTTCTAAGGCTTAAGTCTAGAAGAGATTTGCATTAAAAGGGCATCTCTGCTTTTTTCTGAGTGTCTGGAGGCAGGAGTTGCCCTGAGGAGAGAATGAGAGTCTCAGGTTAACAAGATAAAGGAAACCAACAGGTGTTAGAAATCAGTTTTGGTCTTACAGATCTCTATTAGTTGTCCAATAGCAGACAGATGACCAGGCTAAATGCTTATTTGCCCAAGCATTTAGGATACAATGATTACATATAATCAGGCTGGAAACAGCAAGGTATGACATAATTGCATTAATAATTTCTATTGACTATTGCTCTGATCTTAAAATCAGTTACATGAGGAAAAATGTAAGAACTTAACAAATATTTATCATAACCTTATGTTGATAACAATAAAGAATTTGTCCCAATGAGTTCATATCCAAGTAGATGTAATCAGTTTGTTTTTAAAATACCCAATGCAAATGCAATCATATACAGAATGTCTAATTTCACATAAGAGAATTCAAGAAGTTAGCAGTTAAACTTTTCAAAATAAATCCATAAAGTATGGATGACATTCACAGAAACTCAGGCTAAGTTTGAATATTGCTCTTTTCCCAACCTTTTGGCTTCAAAAGAGTTAGTTTTGCTGGGTGTAGAAGCGCTGTCAAGGTGGGTGGAGATAAGGTTAGATTAACCGGACCCCAACTCTATAGCTTTCATTCCCTTTAGGCTTCCCTAAGGGAGAGAGAGAAATTTATTTTGCCAGAGCTGTGCCATGACGTTTCAATGACTAGTGCTTGGCTTGGGCATAGAGATTGACAGTGTCAATCAAGTCCTGGGAAATTGAGCTGTCCCACCTCACTGATAGAGTATGTGGGGAGGTGTGTTACCTCACGGACTGGAAGACTGAAATAGAGGCAAGAGCAACATTGGAGTAGGTCTCTAGGGAGATGACATAGTCAGAGGAGACAGCGTCTTGATAAGGCATTCTGTTATTCTGAAATATAAGATCTTATCAAGTATTCTGATAAAGAGGCAGGGAGAGGTTTTGCAGAGCTAAGAGGCAGGGAAACTGAGGCAGAACTGAGTCAGGATAATTAGGGAAACTGAGTCAGGACCATAATAAACAAACCAGACTAAAACTAGAAAATGCAAGGACTTGTGGCAAGGACCAGTTTCTCCCCAATAACCCCAGAATTATTAGCATAGAACAGCACTCCTTATTCAGAGAGACACACGCCCTCCCTGTTTGGATCTCTGCAGTTGGGGGGCATCTCAGCCAAAGATGGACAGTCTTTAGGCCTGTGGTCATTTGTGCATTTAACTCAGCCTCTGCTGTGTAGCAGTGCTCAAGGCGGTCCTGCTGCCCTGAGAAGGCACCCCAAGTCTGTCAGGGGCTCCAAGAGAGACAAAAAATGGAGTTTGAGAACTTCATTCTCTCTCTCTAGGGAAGAGAGATTTCTGAGTAAATTATGCAATTAGATCAAGACAGGCAACCCCAACCATTAGAGTTCTGATCTTGAAATGCTGAAATAATAAGGAAATGGGGTAACAGGGGTGGAGAAATAGATCAGAGAGACTGCCAGTCTAGGAAAGGTGTCTGATTTCTGATTGCTTCTAAAAAATAATCCCAAAGACTGAATAAGGGATTTCAAAGTTAAAACATAAGCCAGCCAATCATAGTCTAGCAAATTTAAGCAAAGAGTAAAATAGTTTCCAATTCGGCCTGAACTGAAATAAGACATCAGTTTTTCCCAATTTCCTGAACAGCTGAAATCTCAGTTTCCTTCCTCCCCCCCCCCCCTTTACAAAAATTATCAGATTATACATAACAGGCTAGGAAATTTCCTGAAACAGTAATAGTAAAACCATTTTATGCAGCAATAGTTAAACAGGTTTATATAGAGCAATAGTTAAAAGTTTTTCTCATACAGAACAATAGTCAAACAGTTTTATGCAAGTCCCCCAGTTTTAACGAGTCTTTAAAAAAAAAAAAAAAAAAAACAGATCAATTAATTTGAAAGCCGGCCTATCTCAAAACCTTCTCTATGGAAGAGAAATCCCACGTGATCCCTCCCTCCTCTGTTAGAAGAGGCAGAGGGAGGGGAAGGCAGCTAGCATTAATGTAGAGAATAGTGAGTCGAAGACAAAAGACCTTACCCCCACCCTTCTTCTAGTGATTAGGGTGTGGGGGCGTTTGGGGCATTTAGAAAGGTCAGACCCTAATTGGAGATAAGGGTTTCCTGAAGCAAGTTGGGGGTTGGGTGATTAGAGAGAGATTGGAACTCTTTCAGGTGTTAATGTAGCTATTCTCTAAAAAGGCAGCTTGAGGGAGAGTCTGTTCTTCTTATTCTATATCTCTGGCTTCCTGGACTGAAGCCAGAGAAGTTCAGTCAAGAAAGAGACAGTTTAAGGAAACTGAGGCAGTAAAAAAGAACTGTTGCACACCAGAACAGAGAAAGATTCTAGTGAGGTGCCAAATTGAAAGTAGTTAAGGAGCATTTAAATAGTTTCAATCACTTTAATTCACCCCTGCCAGGATGGGGGGGGGGGGGAGGAGAAATCAAAAGAAACTATTTTCATTCTCTTAACAATTAATTTGCCTGGATTTAGAATTTTGTTCCCCAGCCCAAATTACAAAGATGTCCTTTCTGAAGCTCTAGCCTGGCCAGGACCAGAACTTAGAAAGGGCATCTTTTAACTATTGGGAGGGGTCATCCATTAGAGAGAAATAGAGAGTGTGCTAGGAGCTAAAAGTCCTGGACCAAGAGAAGTCAGGAGTTCGCACCTGCAAGGTTATTGAGACAGAGAAAGGCTTGAACAGCTAGTTTAAGTGATGTCTAGGCTTTAGAAAGCAGGTAAGTATGCCCTGAGGCTTAGAAAGAAAATGGGCAGTTTTTTTTTTTTAATTTTTCCAAATTATCCCCTCCCTCCCTCCCTCCACTCCCTCCCCCCGATGGCAGGTAATCCCATACATTTTACATGTGTTACAATATAACCTAGATACAATATATGTGTGTAAACACCATTTTCTTGTTGCACATTAATTATTAGCTTCCGAAGGTATAAGTAATGTGGGTAGATAGACAGTAGTGCTAACAATTTACATTCACTTCCCAGTGTTTCTTCTCTGGGTATAGTTATTTCTGTCCATCATTGATCAACTGGAAGTGAGTTGGATCTTCTTTATGTTGAAGATCTCCACTTCCATCAGAATACATCTTCATACAGCATTGAAGTGTACAGCGATCTTCTGGTTCTGCTCATTTCACTCAGCAACAGTTGATTTAAGTCTCTCCAAGCCTCTCTGTATTCCTCCTGTTGGTCATTTCTTACAGAGCAATAATATTCCATAACCTTCATATACCACAATTTCCCCAACCATTCTCCAATTGATGGACATCCATTCAACTTCCAGTTTCTAGCTACAACAAAAAGAGCTGCCACAAACAGAAAATGGGCAGTTTTAAAATCCTTTATCCAGCCTAGAGAGCATGGTCAGGAAACCGAGTCCCATTTTAAAAGGTATGGGACAAGTTAGTTGAGAGAGCTGGAAGCCTTGGCTCCTTTAGAAGAGCTAGGTAGAAGCTATGGGAGGGGCGTTCAGAGTTGTGGCAGAGCATCTTTTAAAAGTGAATAGGAGACTTTTCTAGAGATCTTGAAGAGTTCCCAAATCCCCCCACTGTACCTCAAGAAGGGGACAGGATGGGAGCATTTAAATGGCAAGTTAATGGAGAGGTTGGAAGAGAGGATGGGGGAAGGGAGAGATGTTATCAGGTGGCAAAGGTGAAGGCTCATGCAGTTGGGTAGAGACACATCTCCAAGTTCACCCCTATCCATTGACCGTTTCCTCGTAGCTACAGCCTGACCACTACGGTGGAGTGTGAGAGGGGCTGAAACACAGATATCTCCCCCAGAAGAGATCAAGGAGACTGCCGGCCTGAGACCCGAGAGGGTTGGCCACACGTTGGGGGGAGCGGTGAAGAAGAGACACTCTCCTGAGTGTCTCCAGCCTGAGGGCAGGATTTTCTGGCAACATAACGGGATTAGAAATGTCTTGGCTCTAGAAGAGGCCTCTAGAGACAGAGTAAGACAAAAAGAGAAGTAGTCTCCATGGGAGACTTTGCTCGCACCCCAAACCTAGTCTGGGAGCCCTATGTTTTAGAGATAGAGTGAGACGAGGGTAGGAACACAGATATTCTTCCCAGAAGCTGTTTGAGCTGCAAAGGACGAAAATTGGTTCTGAGAGACCTGAAAAGGTTAAAGTTAGTTTTAGGGGTAACAATTTTCGGGGTCCCCGGACAGGCCACCAACTAATGAGGGAAAGGAAAGGGGGAACCCCATTTCTTGGCACATAGATAATCCCATGAGATGCAGTGTCCCCTGTAAAATGAATTTACAGGCCTGAAAACCTAGATTGATAAATAAAAGGTTTATTGTAGAAATTTGGAAGTAAAGCTCAGTTAGAAAGACGCCAGGGCCAAAGGTGGCCGCTGGGTGGGCAGGAACCCTTACATGGCTGGAAGGATACCATATGTTGGCTGGGAGGGCTCCTGCAATGAGGGCTCAGGCTTGGCCCTTTTTATATATGATGTGTGGTACCCCTAAGTTCTTGGCGGGCTTTTCAGTTAGCTCAGATCAGGTAAGGGCTGGGGGAAGCTGAGCTGATGATGGTGGGGGCTGGGCCTGGATATTCAAAGGGTGCCTTTGACCAGGATTTGTGAATCAAGGTCAGTCATGGGTTGGGCAATTAGAAAGGAATTTTAAAGGGACCCCAACCCTCATCAATTTGATAATGGCGAAGAAACAGAGTAGTTGATCAGTGAAATAGGTTAGGTTCACAAGACAAAATAGTCAATTATTATATTAATCTAGTGTTTGACAAACCAAAAGAACCCCAGCTTTTAGGGTGAGAACTCACTATTTAATAAAAACTGCTGGGAAAATTAAAATCTAGTATGGAAGAAACTAGGCATTGACTCACCTCTAACACTGTATACCAAAATAAGGTTGAAATGGGTTCATGACCTAGATATAAAGAATGGTATTATAAGTAAATTAGAAAAAACATAGCATAGTTTACCTCTCAGATGTGTGGAGAAAGAAGGAATTTGTGACCAAAGAAGAACTAGAGATTACTGATCACAAAATAGATAATTTTGATTATATCAAATTAAAAAGTTTTTGTACAAACAAAACTAATGCAGACAAGATTAGAAAGTTAACAGTAATCTGGGAAAATATTTTTACTTTCAAGGGTTCTGATAAAAGCCTCATTTCTAAAATCAATAGAGAACTGACTCAAATTTATAAGAATTAAAGCTATTCTCTATTTGATAAATGGTCAAGGATGTGACCCATTGTCATATGAAAAGGTGCTCTAAACCATTATTGATCAGAGAAATGCAAATTAAGAAAGAAAATTAAAAAAAAAAAAAAAAAAGAATATCATGTTCCAAACCTGTAATGTTCTGGTTAGCTTTTTGGAGGTCTTTGGACCAGTCTTCTTTTCAGCAGAATAATCACCATGAAAATAGCCAGAGATAAAGTCCAAAAGTCTTTATTGTCTCCTTGACAGTCTATCTCCTTGCCTGGGGCGTGGCTAGCTTTCCTGGTCTTGGTCTCAGTGGGGGAAGCAGGAGGAAATTTCTAATTTCATTTTATTTTTTGGCTTTAGGATAATGGGGAAATTTTCCTTGATAATTTTTTGAAAGGTATCTGGTTTTTCCTTCCTTCTCTGCCATAAATTCTAAAATGGAGTAGTTATTTTTACCCTAAAAACCAGCTTCTCTTTCTTTGATCATGGCATTTAAATAATCCATTAATTCTTAAGTGATCTCCCCTTGAGCTATTTGCCAGATCAGTTATTTTTCCAGTGAGATAACTTCACATTTTTTCCTATTTCTTCATTCTTTTTCAATCCATTTTATTCTTTCTTGATGTCTAGTTTTTGCTTGCCCATTCCTAGTTTTCATAGGATTATTTTTTTCAGTGACATTTTGTACACTTTTTTTTTCTATTTGGCCAATTCTTTCTCAAGTTCTTTTTTTCACTGAATTTTTTCTTTTCTTTTCTTTTTTTTAAACCATTATATCAATTCCATTTTTTAAGGTATTATTTTCTTTTTTGTTTTTGTTGAAACAATGTTCTAGCCAAAGGAAACTTAGGAGATAGGCAGAAAAGGTCTCATCAAGTGTCACTAGTCACTCTGATGAGGTTTAGATTTGGGGTACCCCAAAAAGAGGTCTAGTGGCAGCACAAGCAGTTCTCTGTAAATGAATTTATAGACCTGAAAACTAGATTGATAAAAGAGGTTTATTATGGGGATTGGAAGTAAGGTTAAGGAAATAGGTGAGAATAAAGAGAGGAAGACACTGGAAACATTACAGTGGGCAGAGAGTCCTTGGAGTGCCAGGCAGGGTGCCAGGCATGGTACTGGCATGTTTAGACCCTCTGCAAAGAGAGGTCCCCAGTCTGGTTCTTTTATAATAGGGGGCTTTGGCTACAAGCTGAAGGGGGCTTGTGGGTGAAGTCCCATATTGGCTCCTGGCTGGATTTCAGCCAGGGTTAGAATTTGAATTGAATTCAATGGGTTTCAGGACTGAGCTGTCCCCACCCGGATAACAAAGATGAAACTGTTTGTTCTTGGAGTGGAGTCCCCTCACTGAGGCAGAGTCAAAGGAGATTTTCTCCTTTAAGGATTTTTCAGAGTTTTGGGGTTCCCTCTTCAAAACTTGGAGTGCAATGAAACATAGGTCAAGATCTAGGAAGCCAGCAGGAGGCCTTGAAAGAAGTTGTATCAATGGCAGTAACAGGGTCTTTAGTTCTCACCCAATAGATTGTAAGGGGTCAGAAAACTTATCAGAAGGATAGCACTGGATATAGAACCCTATTACATTGCCTATACAAATTATAGGATCAAAATCCCAGTACAAAAAACATACTAGAAGGAGGAGCTACAAAGGAGCAAGTATCCCGGTCACAGTTCCAAGTTAGAGAAGAGAACTTGTGGTCACTCACAGAAGAGAGCACAGGCCAGTAAAGCAGTACACCTCTCCTTAGGTTTTACCACCTTGGTAGAACTAAAAACTTGTAGCTCTCCAGATTTATCTCTGAAAATAGCAGCACGAAAAACCTGATGCTTGGAATATATTTCTTCTATTCCAGGAGCAGAGCCCAACTTTAACACAGAAATTAAAAAAACAAAAACAAAAAACAAAAAAACATTAAATTAGACTGGAAAAATTAGTAACAACCATGACAAAAAAGAACCTGATCACAGAAAGATAAACAGAAGAACAAACAAATTCAGAAAAAGACAATGAAGTCATTTGAATTTACATGCAAAGCTTAAAACAAAAATGTGAATTGGACACAAAGCCAAAAAAAAAAGAGAATTTTTGAAAGAGCTCAAAAGGGATTTTGAAAATCAATAAGAAGAAATAGAGAAACAACTTGGGAAAGAAAGGAAAATAATTCAAGAAAATTATGAAAAAAGAGTCAATAGTTTGGCAAAAGGTGCACAAATAATAGTAAAGAAAATAATACTTTTATTTTCATAAAGGCTTCATTTCTAAAATATAGAGAGAATTGAATAAAATTTATAATAATACAAGCCATTCTCCAATCGATGGTCAAAGGATACGAACAGACAATTTTCAGACAAAGAAAAAAACCTAATTAGATATCAAATTAGAAATCCTGAAAACAAAAGGAGAGATTAATAAAATTGAAAGTAAAAAAAATCACTGTACTAAAAAACAAAACTATGAGCTGATTTTTATTTTGGGGGGGGGTAGAAGGATGGCCAATATAATGGATAAACCGTTAATATGATTTGTTTAAAAAAAAAAAAAAAAAAAAAAAGAAGAAAACCAAATTACCAGAATCAAAAATGAAAAGGGTGAATTTACTGCTAATGAAAGTGAAATAAAAAAATAAATCAGTAACTGTTTTGTTCAGTTATGTGCCAATGAATCTAGATGAAATGGATTAAGCATTTCTAATTCTGTTAATCTGGGCAATTAATATTTTTCTAAATATTCTTCCATTTTACCTAGATTCATGGATCTCATCTTTTTTAATGTTATGCTTCAAGCCTGCACTTTTACACTCTTTCATTCTTATTAAGAGGCTTCTTAATTCTTTTTCATTTTCTGCCATCAGAATGATATCATGCATATCTGAGATTGTTGCTCCGTTGCCTCACAACTTTAATTTTGGTTTTTAATTTGTCCAACTTGGCGTTTTACACGATATACTCCTCATATAAATTAAGGTATCAACATATTACCCTTGTAACCCTTCCCCAATTTTAAACCAATGTTCCATGTTGAGTTCTAATGGTTGCTTCGCGACCCATTTACAGGTTTCTTGAGAGGCAGGGTGATCTAGTACTCCCATGTCTTTCAAGACTTAACACATTTGTTGTGATTCACACAGACTTCAGTGAAGCAGAAGTAGATATTTTTCTGGAATTCTCTTGCTTTTTTCCATAATCCTGTGAATGTTAGCAGTTTGCTCTCTGGTACTTCTGCCTCTTTGAAAACTAGCCTGCCCTTCTGGATATTCTTGGTTCTTATATTGCTGAAGCTTAACTTGAAGAATCTGAAGCATAACCTTTCTGGTACATGAAATAAGTGCAGTTGTTTGGTAATTTAAACATTCCTTGGAATTTCTCTTCATTAAGATTGCAAAATAAACTGAGTTTTTGCAATCCAGTACCCAGTGTTAAGTTTACAGGATTTAAAATGGATAGTTTTGATTATTTAAATTAAAAAGGATTTACATAAAAACTAGTATTAGAAGGAAAACAGGAAATTGGAAGGATTTGTTTTACAACTTCCCCCCACCCAGGCAATTGGGGTTAAGTGACTTACCCAGGGTGATACAGCTAGATGTGTTAAGTATCTGAGAATCTGAATTCAGGACTAGTGCTCTATCCATTGTACCACCTGGCTGCCCTTACAACTTTCTCTAATAAAAGCTTCATTTCTGAAATATATAGAGAATTGAATCAAATTTATAAGAACAGTGTGCCATAAGAACAGGCAGTTTTCAGAAGAAGAAACAAAAACTAACAATAATTACATGAAAAAATGCTCTTAATCACTACCAATTAAAGAAATTCTAATTAAAACAATTCTGAGGTAACACCTTACTCCTATCAGATTGGCTAATATGACAAAAAAGTAAAATGACAGATGTTGAAGAGAATATGAAAAAAATAAGACACTAATGCACTGTTGGTAAAATTTTGAACTGATCCAACCATCCTAGAGAACAATTTAGAACTATGACCAACAGGACATAAAACTGTGTGTGCTTTTAGCATGTGTGTGACCCAGCATTGCCACTATTAGTAGTAACACTAGTACTGATCTCCCAAAGAGATCAAAGGAAAAGAAAAAGGACTTATTTGCATTAATAATATTTTCAGCAGCATTTTTCTTGTGGTAGTAAAGAATTGAAAATTTTAAGAAAGTTCAGGAAATGGCCTAACAAGTTGTAGTATATGATCGTGATAGAATACTATTGTGCCATAAGAAATGAAGAGCAAGATGTTCTCAGAAAAACTTGGAAAGACTTATTATGAAATGATGCAAAATGAAATGAGCAGAATCAATATATAGTTATCATTGTACACAATAACAGCAATATTTTAATGATCAGCTTAACTATTCTTTGCAACGTAATGATCCAAAACAATTCCAAAGGACTTATGATGAAAAATGTTATTCATTTCCAGAGAAAGAACTGATGAAATCTGAATGAAGATTTATGTGTATTGGGTTTTTTTTTTAACTTTATTTTTGTGGAGTTTTAGTTTTTGTAATGTGAATAACATAGAAATGTGTTTAGCATGATGGCACTTGTATAATCTAGTGTAAATTGCTTGCCTTCTCAAGGAGGGAAGAAGGATGAGAAGGAGGGAGAGGACTTGGAATTCAAAATTTTTTAAAAATAATTTTTAAAATAGTTTTTACATGTAATTGAGAAAAAATAAATTTAAATAGGAAAAAGCTTTTTGGGGCATATAAAGAGGGGTCAAAGAAGATTGTCCTTGATAGTTGGTACAATAAAGAAACAACTGAGAAGAAATGGAATTATTTGGTTCTTTTTTTGTTTATTTGTTTGTCTTTTTGAACAAGGAGAATAATCTATTGCCTGACAGATTATGACCAAAAAGAGGATTAATAGGAAATAGAAACACTGGATAAATGAGATAGTAAGAGAATTTCTAAATGCCTTCAATGACTTCAAGCGAACAAGCCCATAAACATTCTACCTCTGAGCACTGACAGCTGTGATTACTAAGTCTTTGTTCATGATCTTTGAGCAATTTTAGAGTTATTAACTCTGAAATGGAGTGCCACTGGATTGGAGAGAAATAAAATTTAGCCTCATTTTCAAAAATTGAAGAGGGAAGATAATATAGACTATAGACCAGTGAGCTTGACTTTTATTCTTCCTAAAATTCTTCAAAAAATTTAAAAGAATGCATGAGTACTTTTGTCTATTTGAGGAGGCAATTGGCCATCAGGAAGACAATAATCATTAAAAGGTAGTATGGCTTCATTAAGAACAAGACATGGCAAACTAACTTCATTTTTCTTCCCAGCTTTGTCCCTGGTTTTTTGAACTTTGACACAATGCTGAAGAGCCTGAGTTATCCTCATCCTGAAATACGCATCAATCCCTGAAGTAGAGACACATGTTAAGAAACAAAGAGGAAGAAAAAACTATGAGAGAAGAGGAGAAAGGAACAAGAAAAAAAAAAAGGCAGAAACAAGATCTACTTCATCATAGCCATAGGAATGAGAGGAAAGATCCCTGAAAGGCAAAATATATCTATAGAGGGCATTTGATGGGAATTTCTATAAGGAAAAGTTGAATTCCAGATCTTCTTTACTTAGTAGGTGTCCCTCAGGGATTTGCCCAGATAGCTCTTCTCTTCTCTTTTCCCTCTGTATTACTTCACTTGATGACCTCACCATCTCCTTTGGATTTAATTGCCATCTCTAAGCTAATGATTCTCAGATCCATCAGTCCTATTTTACACACACTGCTGGCCTCCAGGCTTGCATTTATTTCCAACTGCCTTTTAGTTGGAAATCTAGTAGAATCTTAAATCTGATGTGTACAACACAGGACCTCTCATCTTTCTTCCCAGATTTTCTCGAGATTGTTTCCTCTTACTGCAGAGAACTCGTCCAGTCCCTAAGCAGGAATCATCCTCGAATCTCCACCCTCACTCATAGCCAGTCTGCTGCCAAAGATTGCTGATTTCCCCTTTATAGCATCTCTTGAATATATCTCCTTTTTCCTCTGCCATTGCCCTCCTCACTTCACATCTTTTTTCTTTTTTTTCTTTTTCTGAGGCTGAGGTTAAGTGACTTGCCCAGGGTCACACAGCTAGGAAATGTTAAGTGTCTGAGACCACATTTGAACTCCAGTCCTCCTGAATTCAGGGCTGGTGCTCTATCCACTGCACCACCTAGCGGCCCCCTCTCACTTCACATCTTAATATATACAAGTTGCTGGTCTTGCCTGCCTCAAGTTTCTTCCCCACTCTATTCTTTCCTTCTTCCATTCAATCACTAGTGAATTTCCTAAAGTAAAGGTCTAATCATGTCTCTCTCTCTCTCTCTCTCACACACACACACACACACACACACACACACACACACACACACACACACCCCATTCAGTAGACTCAGGTGGCTCAATTTGGCTTCCAGGATCCATACAACATGTTCTGTCACTTAGAGCCCTTCATAATCTAGCCCCCTCCGAGCTTTCAGTCCAATTGCTCTTAACAGATTCATGTTAGAAATGCTGTCATTTGAAAAAGGGAACCAGTGTGTTCTTCTTGGGCCCAAAGGGCAGAATTGTATATAATTGTAATAAGTATTAATATAACTAATTATAATATAATAAGTATTAGAGAATCAGAGTTTGATATAAGGACAAAATTCCTAAAGTTAAAGAATTAAGAAGTAGAATGGGCTGCCTCAGAAAGTACCAGGTTCTCTATCACTGAAGACTTTCAAATCAGGCTACTTAGCCATTTAGGAGAGCTTAATTAGTGGAATGAGGTAAATGACCTCTGAGATCTCTTCTGAGATTCTTTGATTCTGTATTTGTTTTAGAGTTAGAATTCTATTCCCATAATCTTTTTGAAAATAAGTATTATTCACTTTTATGTGAAATATATTTTAATAAATTTAACAAAGAATTTCTTTTTCATTTATGCAAAAATGTTATTTTAAATTTATTTTAATAATAGCTTTTTATTTTGAAAATACATGCAAAGATAGTTTTCAATATTTACCCTTGCAAAACCTAAGATTAATTTCTAAAGATGATTCATAATCCTTTCTCTCAAAATAAATAGAGAACGGGTTGCTGAGGAATCCAAAGTGCAAGCTGAGATGAATGCTGAACGTATAGATTCTTTAAAAAAGCAGTTTCAGTCTGAGAGAGAGACTGCCAGAAAAGCTGCACAACGGGAAATAAATGAGGTAAGAAGTGAGATTATGAAAAACTCCTGTCTGTCTGTCTCTCTTCTTCCCTCTCCACCCACAAATCCCTCAGAAAAGAAGATTTTGATCCTAGTGGTTTCTTCTGCTTTCCATCTTTTGAGTGCTCTTGTCTCCTTTCCCAGGCAGACCAGATGTGATTAAGAAAACTCATTGTTCGGGGGCAGCTAGGTGGCGCAGTGGATAGAGCACCAGACCTGAATTCAGGAGGACCCGGGTTCAAATCTGGTCTCAGACACTTAACACTTCCTAGCTGTGTGACCCTGGGCAAGTCACTTAACCTCAGCCTGTGGGGGGGGGGGGAGAAGATGGCTGTAGGTACTACACTAGTGATCTTCCTAATGACCCTATTAAAGAACTATCAATGTGTAACATTTTCCCTATTCCATTGTTATTAGCTGTGATAATGAGACTTCTTGTTTATATATATAAAATTACCTTTCTAATCCATTTAATTAAACCACCTTTTTTTGAGCACTTATTTTATATGCAACAATTTCCCACTTTCTATCCCAACTTCAATGGTTTTAAGTTTACCTCCATAAATTTGATCCACGGTAATTGTTATATTTTACTTTTCAGGTCATCAGTAAGTTTCTAGGGCTGCTGAAGTCAAGGCCCTTTTCTCTGTGAAGGACCTTTACATTTGAAGAATTTAGTTGTCTTTTTGTTTGATAGTTAACATAGTAAATTCTGATTAGATAGGTAGTGATTAATTTGCAATACATCAAAGGAAATATATGAAAAGCAAAGTATCTAGAAAATTAATCTAAAGGATTTGCTTAGAAAAGTAGTAAAGTAATGAAAGATTTCAAAGTACCTAATACTTATATTTACCATTGTACTAAATGCATTCATCCAAAAGTATTAGAGTATTTCTCAACTAGATCAGTAAGAACTGAAAACAGATTGGTCTAACAAGTCCCAAAGAAAGACAAAATATTCTTTAGTTGTCTACATTATGACATGCAACTAGATGGGCAACTCTGTGTGTGTGTGTTTGTGTGTGTGTGTGTGTGTGTGTGTGTGTGTGTGTGTGTGTGTGTGTGTGTGTCTTGGGCAAGAATTGCATGTGAGCTGGGCCAAGAATTAAATAGGAGAAAGCAAATGGGTTGGATTGTATTTGAAAAATTGCATAGGCATTCTGGCAGTGCTATATGGCTGCAAAACCATGGGCTACCACACTTTCATAAGAGTGAACATTTTGAAAGACCTGAAAACAATGGAAAGATTCAAGGTGGGAAAAATTAGACATAATATATTAATGCTAATCTTAACTTCAGATATTAGCCTGACACCTAGTATGGTGCTTTTTCACTGATGAAATCTTGGGCAAGAAATTGAAGAATATAGAAGCTCAAGTTGTGTTTTTCTCACTGTTGGAGAGAATACAGAAAAGAAAAAATAATTTGGGAAATGAACAGCTGGCTAAGAAGGCAGTGTCTCATGGACCATGGCTTAAAATATAAAAATAACAGATTCCTAGCCATAAAAAGCATATACTTAACAAGGGCTGGTAAGATTATATTTGCTAGTTACCTTGCAAATCCAGTAAAAAAAAAAAAAAAGCTTTAAACTTAAAAAGAATAGGGAAAAGGACAATATTTCTTTCATATATCCCTCAAACTAGATACCATAAAGTAGTTACAGTGGAGGAATAAGAAAAGCAGTTGAATTACCAAAAGTTCACAGGAGACAAAATCCCCAAAAATAACCATTAGTAAAGCCATGAGCTTCAAATATCTGCATAGAGCTACCCAAAATTGAGGAAACACACAGAGACTAGAGGTCCTAAAAATTTGACCTCACATATTGAAAATTGGTGTCATGAAACCCATGATTGAACTGTGCTCTGAATAGATATATCTTATTCAAATGAAATAGGATGGAGTGGCAGCTAGGTGGCATAGTGGATAGGGTACCAACCCTGAAGTAAGGAGGACCTGAGTTCAAATCTAACCTCAGACACTGAATACTTACTACCTGTGTGACCCTGGGCTAGTCACTTAGCCCCAATTGTTCCAATTACTGGGTTTGTATCCCAAGGAAATCATAAAGGAGAGAAAAAATCCACATGTGCAAAAATGTTTGTAGCAGCTCTTTTTGTGGTAGTAAAGAATTGGAAAAGGAGTGGATGCACATCAAAATTGTTTTAATTTGCATTTCTCTAATCAATAGTGATTTAGAGCATTTTTTTCATAGAATTAAAAATGGCTTTAATTTCATCATCTGAAAATTGTTCATATTCTTCGACCATTTATCAATTGGGGAATGACTTGTATTCTTTTTTATTTTTTTTTATTTTTTTAAAAAATTTTTCTGAGGCTGGGGTTAAGTGACTTGCCCAGGGTCACACAAGTAGGAAGTGTTAAGTGTCTGAGACCAAATTTGAATCCTGTCCTCCTGAATTGAGGGTTGGTGCTCTATCCACTGCGCCACCTAGCTGCCCCCATGACTTGTATTCTTATAAACTTGACACAATTCTTTGTATCTTTTAGAAATGAGGTCTTTATCAGAAATACTGTTTGTAAAGATTTTTTCCCAGATTTGAACTTCCCTTTTAATCTTGTTTCTGTTGATTTTGTTTGTGCAAAGCCTTTTTAATTTAATGTAATCAAGGTTGTCCATTTTGCCTTTCAAAATGTTCGCCAGTTCTTCTTTGGTCATAAATTCCTCCTTTCTCCAAAGCTCTGATAGGTAAATTATCCCTTGTTATCCTAATTTGTTTATGGTATCATTTATGCCCAACTCTATTTTGGTATGGGGTATGTGATGCCAATTTTCTGACATATTATTTTCCAGTTTTCCCAGCAATTTTTGTCAAATAGTGAGTTCTTATTCCAGAAGCTGGAGTTTGGGGATTTATCAAATACTAGATTGCTATAAGCCTTGATTATTTTGTTGTATGTATCTAATCTATTCTACTGATCCACCACTCTGTTTCTTAGCCAGTACCAAATGGTTTTGATTACTGCTGCTTTATAATGTAGTTTTAGATTTGGTATTGCTAAATCCTTTTTTTTCCCATTAATTCCCTTGATATTCTTGACCTTTTGTTCTTCCAAATGAATTTTGTTATTATTTTTTATTCTTATTATTTTTTATTAGTTAGTTCTATAAAGTAATGTTTTGGAGGTAATTTTGGGGATTCTTGAGGGGAACCCCTCCACCCAGTGATCTTCCACCATTTCCTTTCTCCATAATTTCCCTGTTGGGCAGTTACTCCATTGCCTTTTCAAGTCCTGGGCTAGGAATTTTGCATTGTCCAAGAACTGTAGGTCTTGCAAATGACCACTTGCAGAACTTGTTCCTTTGCCCAAAGGCAAAGTTTTCTACCCTCTTAATTCACTAGGTTGATAATCATCAGGAATTCCTTTGAACAGTCCTCTCCTACATTAGATAATTTTAAGTTTTGATATGATGGTGAGACATCCAAGTGGAGATGTCCTTTAGATTTGGTACAGAACTGAAACTTTGGTATAAGAGTTGGGAAATCATTGTCTCTATTGTACCAAGCAAGATATAGTTTCCATGCACAAGGGGGAAGGAATATGGATGAGCCAACAGAAACCTTCAATAGAAATAGTATAACTAGAAAAAATATTAACTAGTAACAAGAAGAAATTAAAAAGCTAGAGGACCCAAATCTTCCAAGGTTTTCATAATGCCCAGAATTCAAAGGTAAATATTCTATCAATATTCTAAACCACAAGACATTGTCTTAAGACACCACTATCTCCTTTTTAATGTTATCCTCCATTATTAAGCATAAGCTATTAAGGCTAGTCTATGAGAATGTCTTTTCAAACCATAAACAAATGAATTGTTTTCAGAACTTCAGTTAGATTTTTAACTTTAGTTAGATTTTTGGCTAATTTCTGGGGATCAGGGAAAATCACTCAGTAGTCAGCCCAAGGTTTGATCCTCTCTTGGAGCCTTTCTAGCTTGCATAAGACTTCTCAGATCTTAGGCTCCACTGGCATAGTCTTCAATGATCAGGAGTAATCTTATCAGGATAAGGAATCCAACTCTCCTACTAAAAAGAATAAATATAAGAGAAAAAAAGCCTGTAAGGTTACTGATGTAAACTTATTCTCTTGGTTGTCTCTGCCCTACAGCTGAGAAAAGCCCTTGATGATGCCAACTCCAGATCAGTGGAAGTGTCCCGGGCCAACAGAGAACTACGGCAGAAAGTGGCAGAACTTGAGAAATCCCTGGCCGGCCTCAAGGAAAAACTGAAAAACCAGAAGTCCCAGATCAGGCATCATTTGTCTTCCAAGGCTCAAAATGTCCAGAATACGGAGAGAATGAAGGTTGTATGAAGGCCCTTTGTCACAAGGAATTTTCTTAAGAACCTCTGTTAACATTGTCTCCTGGACCGAAATTTAAGCAATTGATGCCAGGAGAAGAAAATTTCAGAATATTTAATAGATTGTGGTAGCCTTGGGCAGTACTAGCAAGATCTGGGAAAAGGAAAGATTGCCTTGAAATAGAGTCAATGTTTATTAAACATCTACAGTGCCAGGCACTGTGCTAAGCACTGGGGATACAAAGAAAGGCACAAGGCATTCTCGGTCCTCAAAAGGCTCACAATCTAATAGGGGACACAAAATATAAAATGAAGCTGAAGAATGGGAGGGTATAAGATAGGAGTTATCCTGCACCTGAGCATCAATGAATTTGCTGGGGTGGCAAATGATCTGAGGAGATAAAGAGTTTCAGAGGTGATTTCATCTTGAAGAATGATGAGTTCTGGAGACCATAAAGCCCAGGAAAGCTGCTGGGTAAAAAAATGAGAATTTCTTGGGTACCCTCCTCTCTTGGTAGAGTATCAGGGAGAAGTTCCCAAATGTCTTCCCCTATCATGTGCTCCAATTGGAGGGAAGGAGGAGTCCCAGGGAGGAGATGCTGAAGAGGTATGAGTTTCAGAGTTGATTTCATCTTGCAGAATGAGGAATTTCTGGAGATCATGAAGTCCAAAGCAGCCAGGTGGGAAATGAGAATTCCCTGAGTGGCCTCCTTAAATGGTGGAGGATCAGCGAAGAGCTCCCAAATTTCCTCCTTCTACCTTCTCTAACCAGAAAAAAGGAGGGCCCTAGGGGCAGGTGATGCTGAGGAGGTTTGAGTTTCAGAGTTGATTTCATCTTTCAGAATGATTTTCTGAAATCTAGGAAAACACCTGGATGAAAAATGATGAGAATTTCCTGGATGTCCTTTTTAAATGTGATGGAGGATCTGGGACAAACTCTCTACCCTTTATCCTTTCTAAATAGGAGAATTTTAGGAGGAGGGTTCCAAGAAGGTATGTTTCAGAGTTGATTTCATCTTGCATAATGATTAGTTCCTGGAGACTGTATACTACAAAGTCCAGAAAAGCAACAAGTTAAGAAATAGTCTCTTTTCCTTAACAGGAAATATTGACTTGAAGATGTAGGGTAAAAATGAGATGTGTACTGACCACTGAACTATTCCTTCTTACATTGATTGGACTTGTTATTCAGTGCCAGTACCCTAAATGTGAAGAAAAGCCCACTCGTGCTATATGATTCTATGTATTCTACTGGTAAATAGAATGAGATAATTTTCTGTGATCTTATTTACATTACCCAATTTGTTTTCAGCAAATAGAAACAGAATTGAGGCAAATGGAGCTAATTAAGGATCAATATCAGAAAAAGAATTATGAACAGGTAGATTCCTTTTTTATTAACTTTGTATTTATCTTGGAATACGAAAGTCCCTTACTTGTTCATGATCATTTCAATCTTGTGTGCGTGCCTTTCTAGTCATTGAGTATCCAGAAATTTGTGACTGAAATGGCCACTCTACAAAGGGAAATGCATATTTTGGCAAAGAGCCAACATGATTATTCAGCAAGAAACAAGCAACAAGAATTACGACTAGAGGCAGAACGAAAAATAAGACATGAATTGGAGAGACGGTGCCAGGTAAAGAGTTTATGTTTGGATTAGAGGCTGAGTCATTCATGATCACATACTGAAGCCCATCATAATAGTTGATGCACTTCCTCTGTATAGTGGGAAAATCTCAGTCTACGCTTATATACGTACAATTTGGTCTTGCGCCCCTAGTAAAATCTAGGAACAGACTATAACATTAACTTAAAAAACAAAACAAAACATTTTTAGGTTTACTAGAACAAAGTTCACATTCATTTTTCTTTTTTTTTCTTTTTATTTTCAAAATATATACAAAGATAGTTTTCATCAGTCACCCCTTGCAAAAACTTGTGTTCCATTTTTTTTCTCCTCTCCCTCCATCCTCTCCCTTAGCAAATAACCCAATGTAGGTTAACCAAATGCAATTTTTCTATACATATTTCTGCAATCATTTTGCTGCACAAGAAAAATCAGATGAAAAAGGGAAAAAATGAGAAAGAAAACAAAAAGCAAGCAAGCAACAAAAAAGATGAAAATACTATTTTGTGCTTTTCAGTTCCCACAGTCTTCTCCCTAGGTATAGATGGCTTTCTTCAACACAAGATCATTGGAACTGGTTTGAATCATCTCATTGTTAGAGAGAGTCACGTCCATCAGAATTGATCATCATCATAGTTTTATTGTTGTCATGTACAATGAGCTCCTGGTTCTGCTCATTTCTTTTTTTTTTTTTTTTTTTTTTTTTTAATTTTTTTTTATTATATATATATATATATTTTATAATATTATCCCTTGTATTCATTTTTCCAAATTACCCCCCCTCCCTTATTCCCTCCCCCCGACGACAGGCAATACCATACATTTTACATGTGTTACAATATAGTCTAAGTAAAATACATGTGTGTGAATATCATTTTCTTGTTGCACAATAAACATTAGAATCCGAAGGTATATGCAACCTGGGCAGACAGATATTAGTGCTAACAATTTACATTCCCCTCCCAGTGTTTCTTCTCTGGGTGTATCTACCTCTGTCCATCATTGATCAACTGGAAGTGAGTTGGATCTTCTTTATGTTGAAGATTTCCACTTCCATCAGAATACATCCTCATACAGTATCGTTGTTGAAGTATACAGTGATCTTCTGGTTCTGCTCATTTCACTCAGCATCAGTTGATCCAAGTCTCTCCAACCCTCTCTGTATTCCTCCTGCTGGTCATTTCTTACTGAGCAATAATATTCCATAACTTTCATATACCACAATTTACCCAACCATTCTCCAACTGATGGACATCCATTCATCTTCCAGTTTCTAGCTACAACAAAAAGAGCTGCCACAAACATTTTGGCACATATATGTCTCTTTCCGCTCTTTAGTATTTCTTTGGGATATAATCCCAGTAGTAGCGCTGCTGGGTCAAAGGGTATGCACAGTTTGATAACTTTTTGGGCATAATTCCAGATTGCTCTCCAGAATGGCTGGATTCTTTCACAACTCCACCAGCAATGCATTAGTGTCCCAATTTCCCCACATCCCCTCCAACATTTGTCATTATTTGTTCCTGTCATCTTAGCCAATCTGACAGGTGTGTAGTGGTATCTCAGAGTTGTCTTAATTTGCATTTCTCTGATCAGTAGTGATTTGGAACACTCTTTCATGTGAGTGGATATAGTTTCAATTTCTTCCTCTGAGAATTGTCTGTTCATATCCTTTGACCATTTATCAATTGGAGAATGGTTTGGTTTCTTATAAATTATGGTCAGTTCTCTATATATTTTGGAAATGAGACCTTTGTCAGAACCTTTGTTTTTAAAAATATTTTCCCAATTTGTTACTTCCCTTCTAATCTTGTTTGCATTAGTATTATTTGTACAGAAACTTTTTAGTTTGATGTAATCAAAATCTTCTATTTTGTGATCAATAATGATCTCTAGTTCTCCTCTGGTCATAAATTCCTTCCTCCTCCACAAGTCTGAGAGGTAGATTATCCTCTGTTCCTCTAATCTATTTATTATCTCCCTCTTTATGCCTAAATCATGGACCCATTTTGATCTTATCTTGGTATATGGTGTTAAGTGTGGATCCATATCTAATTTCTGCCATACTAATTTCCAGTTTTCCCAACAGTTTTTTCCGAATAATGAATTTTTATCCCTAATGTTGGAATCTTTGGGTTTGTCAAAGATTAGATTGCTATAGATGTACCCTTTTTTGTCCTTTGTATCTAATCTGTTCCACTGATCTGCCGGTCTATTTCGTAGCCAATACCAAATGGTTTTGGTGACTGCTGCTATATAATATAGCTTTAGATCAGGTACACTTAGACCACCTTCCTCTGAGTTTTTTTTCATTAGTTCCCTTGCAATTCTTGACCTTTTATTCTTCCATATGAATTTTGTTGTTATTTTTTCTAGGTCATTAAAATAGTTTCTTGGGAGTCTGATTGGTATAGCACTAAATAAATAGATTAGTTTGGGGAGTATTGTCATCTTTATTATATTCGCTCGGCCTATCCAAGAGCACTGAATGTCTTTCCAATTATTTAAATCTGATTTTATTTTTGTGGCAAGTGTTTTGTAATTTTTCTCATATAATTCCTGACTTTTCTTTGGTAGATGGATTCCCAAATATTTTATACTATCAACATTTGTTTGGAATGGAATTTCTCTTTGTATCTCTTGCTGTTGCATTTTGTTAGTGATATATAAAAATGCCGAGGATTTATGTGGATTTATTTTGTATCCTGCCACTTTGCTGAAATTTTGAATTATTTCTAGTAGCTTTTTAGCAGAGTCTTTGGGGTTCTCTAAGTATACCATCATGTCATCTGCAAAAAGTGATAGTTTAATTTCCTCATTTCCTACTCTAATTCCTTGAATCTCTTTCTCGGCTCTTATTGCCGAGGCTAGCGTTTCTAGTGCTATATTGAATAGTAATGGTGATAGTGGGCAACCTTGTTTCACTCCTGATCTTACTGGGAAAGGTTGCAGTTTATTTCTATTGCATATTATGCTTACTGACGGTCTTAAATATATACTCCTGATTATTCTAAGGAATAATCCGTTTATTCCTATACTCTCAAGAGTTTTTAGTAGGAATGGATGTTGGATTTTGTCAAATGCTTTTTCTGCATCTATTGAGATGATCATATGGTTCTTATTAATTTGATTATTAATATGGTCAATTATATTAATAGTTTTCCTAATATTAAACCAGCCCTGCATTCCTGGAATAAATCCTACTTGATCATAGTGTATTATCTTGGAGATGATTTTCTGAAGTCTTTTTGCTAATATCTTATTTAAGATTTTAGCATCAATATTCATTAAGGAGATTGGTCTATAATTTTCTTTCTCAGTTTTCGATCTACCAGGTTTAGGTATCAGTACCATGTCTGTGTCATAAAAGGAATTTGGTAGGACTCCTTCATCCCCTATTTTTTCAAATAATTTATATAACATTGGGGCTAATTGTTCTTTAAATGTTTGGTAGAATTCACATGTGAATCCATCTGGCCCTGGGGATTTTTTCCTGGGGAGTTGATTAATAGCTTGTTCTATTTCTTTTTCTGAAATGGGACTATTTAAGCAATTTATCTCCTCCTCTGTTAATCTAGGGAGCCTATATTTTTGGAGGAAGTCATCCATTTCACTTAAGTTATCAAATTTATTGGCATAAAGTTGGGCAAAGTAACTCCTTATTATTTCTCTAATTTCCTCTTCATTGGTGGAAAGATCCCCCTTTTCATTTGTAAGACTATCAATTTGATTTTCCTCTTTCTTTTTTTTGATCAAATTTACCAAAGGTTTATCTATTTTATTGGCTTTTTCATAAAACCAACTCTTGGTTTTATTTATTAATTCAATAGTTTTTTTACTTTCAATTTTATTGATTTCTCCTTTTAATTTTTGTATTTCGAGTTTAATTTTTGGTTGGGGGTTTATAATTTGGTCTTTTTCTAGCCTTTTAAGTTGTAAGCCCAATTCGTTAATCTTCTCTTTCTCAATTTTCTTCAAATAAGCCTCTAAAGATATAAAATTTCCCCTTATTACCGCTTTAGCTGCATCCCAAAGATTTTGATATGATGTCTCATCATTATCATTATCTTGGGTGAAATTGTTAATTGTTTCTATAATTTGCTCTTTCACCCAGTCATTCTTTAAGATGAGATTATTCAGTTTCCAATTACTTTTTGGTCTATTTACCCCTAACTTTTTACTGAATGTAGCTTTTATTGCATTGTGATCTGAGAAGAAGGCATTTATTATTTCTGCCTTCCTACATTTAATTTTGAGATCTTTATGTCCTAGTATATGGTCAATTTTTGTATAGGATCCATGAACTGCTGAGAAGAAAGTATATTCCTTCCTATTGCCATTCAGTTTTCTCCAAAGGTCTATCATACCTAGTTTTTCTAATGTTCTATTTACTTTTTTAATTTCTTTCTTGTTTGTTTTGTGGTTTGATTTGTCTAAATCTGAGAGTGCAAGGTTGAGATCTCCCACTATTATAGTTTTACTGTCTATTTCTTCTTGCAGTTCTCTTAACTTTTCCTTTAGAAAGTTAGATGCTATACCACTTGGTGCATATATGTTTAGTATTGATATGGCTTCATTATTTATGCTACCTTTCAGCAGGATATAGTTTCCTTCCTTATCTTTTTTAACGAGATCTACTTCTGCTTTTGCTTGATCTGAGATAAGGATAGCTACCCCTGCTTTTTTGGCTTTACCTGAAGCATAATAGGCTCTGTTCCAACCTTTTACCTTTACTCTGTATGTATCTCCCTGCTTTAAGTGTGTTTCCTGTAGGCAACATATTGTAGGGTTCTGCTTTTTGATCCAATCTACTATCCGTCTCCGTTTGATGGGATCGTTCATCCCATTTACATTTACAGTTAAAATTACTAATTCTGTATTTCCTGCCATCGTATTATCCCCAGATTATGCTTTTTTCCCTTGACCCCCCTGATCCCCCTCCCCGATATTTAATTTACAGACCCCCCTTGTGACGCGCAACCCTCCCTCTTTTTTTTTTTTTAGGATCCCTCCCCCCTCCCTCCAAGTCCCTTCACTTATTCCCCTTTTCCTTTTCCCTTTTCCTCTCCCCCCTTTTAATGAGGTGAGAGAAAATTCTCTGAAAAACAAATATGTTAATTATTTACTCTTTGAGCCTCTTCTGATGAGAGTAAGATTCACACAATGATTCTCCCCCTCACTAAGTTCCCTCAGATATGGTGTATTTTCTATGTCTCTTCCTGGGATGTAGTTTCCCTCTTTTTATCACTCCTTCCCCTTTTTCTGAACCGACCTCCTTCCCTTTACTACACCCCCCTTTTTTTCTTTTATATCAGTAAAATCAAATTATCCTTGAGTATTTTTTATATACCCACAACAGAGTTACAGTTCTCAAGGGTTCTGTGTACCTTTTTCTGTTTCTCTTCAGTCTTGTGGATGTAGATCAAATTTTTTGTTTAAGTCTGGTTTTTTTCTTAGAAACATATAGAATTCCTCTGTTTCATTGAATGACCATCTTCTTCCGTGGAAAAAGATGCTAAACTTAGCTGGGTAGTTCATTCTTGGTTGCAGTCCTTGATCTTTTGCCTTACGGAATATCAGGTTCCAGGCCCTTCTATCTTTTAATGTGGAGGCAGCCAGATCTTGGGTGACCCTTATTGTGGCACCTTGGTATTTAAATTGTTTTTTTCTAGCTGCTTGCAGGATTTTCTCCTTTGTGTGGTAATTCTGCAGCTTAGCCACAATATTCCGTGGTGTTCTTTTTTTAGGGTCTATTTCAGAAGGAGTTCGATGAATTCTTTCCACATCTACTTTCCCTTCTGTTTCTATTATCTCTGGACAGTTCTCTTTGATAATTTCCTGTAAAATAGAATCTAGGCTCTTTTTTTGGTCATAGTTTTCTGGAAGTCCAATAATCCGCAGATTATCTCTCCTAGATCTATTTTCCAGGTCTATAGATTTTCCCAGTAAGTATTTGACGTTGTTCTCCAGCTTCTCATTTTTTTTGTTTTGTTTGACTGATTCTTGGGTTCTCTGTGAATCATTCATTTCTATTTGTTCCATCCTGACTTTTAAGGAGTTATTTTCTTCTTTCACAGTTTTTAGTTCTTTTTGTAAATGCCCAATTTCGTTTTTAAATGAATTATTTTGCTCTATTGAATTTTTTTCCATTTCCCTAATTTTTTTTTTTGAGAATTATTTTCTTTTTCCAATTCAGAAATTCTATTTTCTTGAGACTTTTTTATCTTTTCCAATTCAGAAATCCTACTTTCCTGTGTTTTTTTTAACCTTTTCTAATTCACTAATTTTGTTTCCCTGCATCTCCTGTGAATTCTTTATTTTTTCCAACTCCAATTTCAGGACGTTGTTATTTTCTATCATAACTTCCCTTTCCTTGCCCCATTTTTCTTCAATCTCCCTCAATTTCTTAAGAGCTTCTTCTAGGAGAGAGTTATGTGATGGGGGGCAGGAATCGTTCCCCTTTAGGTTGTTATCTTCTGAATCTTTGCTGTTAACTTCCTCGGGGTTGGATACCCGCTCTTTCTCTGTATAGAAGGAATCTATAGTTTTTCTAGCTTTTTTGCTCATACTTAAAAAATGTTTTGGGGTCTGTCCCTGGGGTAGGAAATTATTTACTTCTTTACCAGCTTCCTCCCAGACCGGATGGATGCAGCGGCCCCTGCGCCCGCGCTAAGAGAGAGCTCTGGGAGAGAGTTCCCCACCCCCTCCCTGGAAGTGCCTCAGAGGTGATTATCACTGCTGTGCTTTGAGGGCGTAGAATAGTGAAGACAGCAAGAAGCTCAGCCTATGTGTCCGGGTGGGGAGTGGACGTCTGCAGCAGGTGACGTGAGAAGCCCCTGCGCTCAAACTGGAAGTGTCTGCCAGAAACCGCGGTCCCTAGTTCAAAGGTTCCGCTTCTCTGGGACTTCCTGGAGCTGAGTTCCACTCCCTCCAGCTAAGCTAGGCCGTGTGTGTTGCCTTGGGCCGTATCCACCCACTTGTCAGTCTCTTAACTATTCTCAGGAGGTAGCTGAGGCCACACCCCCTGGTGCCGAGTCTGCCCCAGGGTGGGGGGGGGGGAAATCTAATCTGAGTTTTAAAATATTTTGGCTTTCTCTTCTGAACTGCTAAATAATTAGCAGAGAAGAGCTAACAGCCTGTGCCAGATTCCTTTACCTCAGTGGCTTCTCTGATCCCAGAGCCCCTCCCAGCGCAATGGGCGCAGTGTGCCCCTACCCCACCGTCTGTGCTGGTCTTTCTTATTCCTCCCCTGAGAACTGACCTTTCCTGTTGAAACTCCAGATTCTCTTCAGCTGGTAAGTCGTGCTTCCAGTCCTTGTGGTATCTATCAGTCCTGAGCTAATTTTGAGACTTAATTTATCTAATTGGTTGTGAGGGAGTGAGGACGTTCACTGAGTAGTGTGTTTCTTCTCCGCCATCTTCGGTTCTGCTCATTTCACTCAGCATCAGTTCATGTAAGTCTCTCCAGGCTTTTCTGAAATTATCCTGTTGGTTGTTTCTTACAGAACAATATTCCATAGCATTCATATAGCAGAATCTATTCAGCCAATTTTTAACATCCATTTTTTAACATTTTGAGTTCCATCAGGAAAACATTGTATGCAACTACAAGAAGACTATATGATGATCACTTTAATGATAGACTTAGTTCTTCTCAACAATACATTGATCCAAGACAATTCTAATAGACTTAGGATGGAAAATGCCATCTGCATCCAAAAAGAGAACTATGAAGACTGAATGCAGATTGAAGCATATGATTTTCACCTTTTTTTGCTTTTTCTTTCTTGTGTTTTTCCCCTATGTTCTGATTTTTCTTTCACAACATGATTAATATAGAAATATGTTTAATAATACTGTATCGGATTGGTCATTACCTCTTATGAATATTCATTTGTAAACTCATTCAGTCATTTCAGTCACTTCTGACTTTTCATGACTTCTTTTGGGATTTTTTTGGCAGAGACATTGGATTGGTTTGCTGTTTTCTTCCCCAGTTAATTTTTGCAAATGAGGAAACTGAGGCAAACAGTATTAAGTGACTTTCCCAAGGTCACAGATTAGTGAATTCCGGAAGATGAGTTTTGCTGGCATCAGACCCAAGTATGCTACCCCATGAAACCAGCTATAAACTTAACATTTAGCAATCCAAGCTTAGAACAACAACAACAATAGCAAAAGGCAACAGTTATAAGACAACCTTTTCAAATTTATGCAGTACAAAACTTTAACATGGCCAATTCTGTGCTTATGGAGGATAATGTTGGTTACATTGTATAGATGACTTGGAATGAAAGTGGAGACCTGAGCTCTCTTAGGAGGCAATTGCAATGGTCCAAACAAGAGGTAATAAAAGCCTGAAATAAGGTATGGATGTGTGAGTATAGAAAAGGTCTATGGAATAGATATTGTGGAGGTAAAAATAATACTTGGCACCTGATTAGTGAAGTGGAGTGAAGAAGAATGAAGAGCTGAGTTTAATACCAGAGTTATGAGCCTAGAGGACTCGGTAAGAATAGCAGGGATATCAACTTATATAGGAAAGTTCAGTACAGGAATGTATTTTGATAAAAATGATAATTTTTACTCAAATTAATTTACTTATTCAGTGACATGCCAATCAAACTACCAAAAAATTCTTTTATAGAGGTAAGAAAAAATAATTATTTGGAAGACCAAAAGGTCAATAATTTCAAGGGAATGGAATCAGTATAAAAAATGCAAAGGAAAGTAGCTTAGCAGTTCCAGATTTCAAAGTGTATTGCAAAGTAGTAATTATCAAAACAATATGGTACTGGCTAAGAAATAGAGTAGTGAATCAATGAAATAGATTAGGTACACAACATATAGGAGTGTTCGGAGGAAAAAAAAAACGGAAAATTTTATAGCAATTTTTTTCCTGATAAAGGCCTCAATTTTCAAATATATAGGTAACTGAGCCAAATTTATTTTTTTAATGCCATTTTTTAGTTGTTAAAAGGTCAAAGAATATGAACAGGCAGTTTTTTAAAAAAATGTAGTTCATCTCCAGAGAGAGCAATTGAGGAATTCTGAATGTAAATTAAAGCATACTTTTTTTTTTAACTCTTTATTTTTGTTGTTTTATTTTGTTTGTGTTTTCTTTTGTTACATGGCTAATATGGAAGTCTTGCTTGACTTCACATGTATAATTGATATCAAACTGCAAGAAGTTCTCAAGGAGATGCAGAAAGGGAAAGTCTAGAATTTTAACTCAAAGTTTTAAAAATAATATTTTAAAAATTGCATATAATTGGAAATATTTAATAAAATAAATAAAAAGAATTTACCTAAAATAGTTACTTCAGAATCAACATTCTTGGTAAAGAAAATGAGGACAGAGTCAGCCAGCCTGAAGCTATAACAAGTACCACCCTTATTGCTTCCATCTCACTGGCAGGGTTTATCCTTTAACATTTTTACTATTTGCCTTTTTGCTGCCAAAGCCACTTGCTCAATGAACAGAAATGATATTTTTTAAAAAGGTCTTTGTATAACTTTCCTTGGTAGGAAATGGAAGAAATAATCAGACATCTAAGAAAATGTAAAGAGGTAACAGAACATAAATTGAAAGAAGCCAGTGTGGAATCGGAACAGGTGAGCCAGAGGAATGGACACACAAAAAAGGTACAGGAGTTTTAGTGTCTTTCTTTAGTCAGATGGCTTTAGTCATTAGATGATTTTCTGTCCCCAATCTTTTTTTTAATTTAGCAAGACCCTGTACCTTTATTAGTATATCAATATACAAAAATACTTAGTTTCAAGTACCTACTACAGAATAAGTAGTTCTAAAATTAGAGATGACATTATTTATTGGCAGGCATTACAAAAAGACAGACAATTCTAGTTTAAATTAATGTGATTATTTGTTGTCAATGTAATTAGTGAATTTGTTCATTGATCTAGCACTTAGATTGTGTTTTTAATGGTAAATGCCTTTTTATTAGACATCATCTTGAATATTACCTGGATATAGTATGGCCTTGGCTTATCTGTTTATTTAAAAGAAGAAAGGAAAAATCCTGTCTTTTTATCCTTAATCCTTTAAAGACAAACAGTGTATCAACAATATAACAAGATTCAAAGAGGAAAGTTTTTTAATAGGAAAGTTCTTAGTTCTTTGCAATAGGTGGCCAACTACTGAGCATATCTGAGCTGACTTTGTGGAAACACAGAGCAGCCAGCAGTGATACTTTTTTTTTTTTTTTTTTTTGATTTGGAGCATTGGAAAAACCTGTCCTCAAAGCCATTTTGTAGGCAGCAGCTATTTATGGGTCACCCAGTTAATGTTGAAAATGTGGAAATTTATGAAATTTGAACAAATATGAAGATCATTGATTCAGAACTAAAAGATCCCCCAATGGTCACTAAGTCCAGCTTCCTCATTTTACAGATGAAGAAATTGATGGTGACTCTATTTCCTATCTCTTTCAGCACATCCAGGACTGACTGTAGAATTAGGAAGATGTGAGAGCTTAAGCTCTCTCTCTAGTGTGTGTGTGTATGTGTGTGTGTGTGTGTGTGTGTGTGTGTGTGTGTGTGTGTGTTTGACAGGGGCAAGTAATTTAATTTCTCTCTGTCCTGAATAATATTCTATGATTATAGTCTCAAAGATATTTCTCATGTCTGTCAAGGAAGGTTTTTCCACTCTGAGAGTTCCTTATATTGACAAAATCATAGGTTTGGATAAAAAAAAAATCTTAGAAAACGAGAAGTAATGTCTGTTAGAAAGAGACTAATAGCATATGACAATATGCAGCCATCATCAGAGGTTATCTACCATAAGTAAGCTGTTGTGCAAAAAATGATTTTAAGGACTTGAAGTCAGAATTTTATGCATCCTACCGCAATATATACTTTGTGTCTATTATATTACTACATTTATGGCTATTCCTTTTCTCTGACTCCCAGTCTTTCACATTCTCAGATAACAGCTAATCTAGAAGAAGCTCACCGCTGGTTCAAGTCTAAATTTGATGGCCTACAACTGGAGCTTACCAAAAACCGGTTACAGCAGTTTCCTCAGGAAGATAGGTGGAAGGAGGACCTAACTTTTGCAGTATGGGCATCTTAATTTTCACATTGGATCATTTTTAAATAACTATTTACTAAAGCTGTGTTTTTATCTTTACTTCCCAACTATATCCTAGTCTATAGGAAAATAGTGAATTCAAACTGCTAATGTAAGTTTCTTTCTCAAAATAATCCCACTTGTGTTCCTATTTTTCTGCAATTTACCCAAAGATGCTCTTAGATGACATACAATAAGGACAAAATTTGGGACTCTTCTTTCACAAAATTCTTTATGCTGTGTACTATGTAACATTCATTCTGGTTTTATCTTTAACAGAATAGGAATTCAAGGTATAATAGGGCACCTGCTCAGTCCATATTACACCGCTGGGAGACTAAACAGCAGCTTAGATACATGAACAAGAAGTATCAATCAGAGATGGACAGGAAGTGATCCCTTCCAGCAACAAAAAAAGCATCTAAAATTGCTTCTACAGCTCCACAATCCTGTGAGCTTCAGGACTTGACTGAATTTAATTTTTTGATGTTGGCTGAAGATTTTTGCTTCAAGAAATTTCTTTCAGGAACTCTATTCTATCAACAGGAAAAAGGAAAAAAAAAACTAACTCCAAATCCCCACCCATTCATAAAAATTTGTTTTATTAGTCATATTATAGAGAATGCTATAGGATACTTTTATATATTTCTAATTCTTCAAATAATTTTAATAGGATACTTAAAGATATTTCTAATCAAAATCACCATTAAAAATACTTATAGAAAACCAAAATTGATGGCTACTTTTGTTTCAACTTAGAGTCTGATATCCTATAAGCAATTCATGAAACAAGACATGTGAATTTAGGACAAGGAGAAAGAATTGGCTATTTCCAGAACATGTCCATTATCATACATGTCTCCCTATTAATTCTGCATGGGGATCTCTTTACTATGTGGGTACTTTTAGCTAGATCTCCTGGCATTATGTTGGATACCAAAAAGTCCATTCATTCCTCACTTTTACCATATAACCAATTCATATTCTTTTGTCGTAATATCCTTCTCTGCATGTCCTTTAATAATCTACTTTATTCCATTTTTCCTTTGCAGTTCGTTGGTAATATGTTATAACCTATCCATACCCACCTCAATTGTTTCTCGGGTGGTCAACAGCTCTAATTACTCAGAGACAGACATTATGTCATTTTCAGCCATTTACCATTACCATTAGAATGCTGATATTAAACGTTGAGTCTTTGCTTCAGGAGGAATCTTGGGATCCTAAGGGATTCCTGAATGATATCCTACCCAATCTATTCTACCCTCCACTTATTCAGTTTTTGTCCAAAAAATATACTGTTAAACCAGCTCTATAGGTCCCAATTGAATGGCACAATCTTGTCACATTCTTTATCTACTTGCTTTTTCCTAAGTGGACAATTAAACTAAACAGTTATTTTGGATCTCATTGAGAAGGCTTGATTATATTCTAGAGCTATTGTTATTCACAAACATGGAGAACCTCATCTTACATAGGAAAGTCCCCTCTCATTGGATATCCTGAATGATAATGATAATCTTTGAAGGGCATAGAGTCTTCCTGTTTCACTGCTAATTTGACATAAGTAATCAGGGTAGCCAAATAAGTATCTCTTACTACATTCTTCAAAAAAATCTAACTTACCATCTGCATGGGACCCCTTATTGAAGGAAAGTTTTTAAGGGGACATTTTTCTCTACTGGATCAAATGCTTTTTTATAGTTCACTAACAATAAGCAGAATGAGATCTTAAATTCCTTGCTCCTTGCAGTCATTTGTATTATTATAAAGATGTCCCAAGCAGAATATCATTCACAAAAAACCTAGCTGTTCCATTATACCTTGGTTAGAGATGTCCTAGAGGTATGAGTAAGTTATTCTCATAAAGATTTTGTATGCAAAAATCAAATGATTCTGTGATCTTATTGCTGAGAACAGTGCCTCTAGTAATGCAAATCACAATCCAATTCTGTGTAGTCTTTGAAAACTGTGTAGTTTGTACCTGGCTTCCCATACTTCACTGTGGAAGATCCACTAATGAGTATCTTCCTCTATTTCTCATAACACTTTAGTTATTCCTCATTCTTTTTCTATGAACAAGCCATTTTTAAAGCAAACAGTTCTTTGATGACACTTTAGTACTCTTTTCCCTTTTTTAATTATTTGTAATATGTTGTGATATGCTCATATCGTCCTTCTCTCCAATCTTCAAATTTAATTCCTTGTAATCTGTAGCATGCCATGACTCATAGTCATTAATCAATTAACAATACTTTATTAAATGCCTACTATGTGCTATTATTTGGTGGAAGAATAAAAAATGAGCTTTGGGGGCAGCTAATTGATGCATTAGATAGAGCACCAGCCCTGATGTCAGGAGGATCTGAGTTCAGATTTGACCTTAACATTTAACACTTCCTAGCTGTGTGACCCTGGCAAGTCACTTAACCTCAATTGCCTGGGGGGGAGGGGGAACCTTTGTTTCAAGAAGCTTGGGGATATTAAACAAAAAAAAAAAAAAAAAAAAAAAAAAACAACTTTGCAGTTTCTCAAAAGCAATCTACCATTGCTTTCCCTCTCCTTTTCCATTCTGAATCCAAATCATTGTCCATTTGCATTTCTGTATAAGACAGACAAGTACCTAGAAGACAAATACTACAGATAGGTGGAGATAGAGAAATGATAGATATAACAGATTAGATTAAATAAAATATACTCTCCATGGATTAGACATCCATCCAATTAGGACAAAAGGCATTCTTCATCTATTTGGATTCTTTTTCTAGAAAGCTGGATTCTGAGAGAACCACTTTTGGTTCACCTTGCTCTAGAACCAAGCCTCCAGATGGCTTCCAGGCCATCTCCATATCCTGCTGCCTACTCAAGCTAAATCGGATCTCCACGAAATCCCATAGTACACTTGTTTCCTTCCATTGTTTCTTACTATTTTAAGTTAACACTCCTCATAATCTTTAATCACCTTCTATAAGATTTTACAATTGTGATCTTATACAGTTGTGTTTTGTCAACAGAGGATTTCTAGGCTAGAGGTTCCCTTAATGTCTCAGTAATTTTTTTTATTGCACCCCTTGCCCTATCATTCACACCTTGCTAAATTCCAACTGGATTATGTTCCCACCATCTATTCCTCCACTTCAATTTGTGTGCTTCTGAATAGATCTGGAGCACGACACAAAACTTATAGTAGACTGGTTGAGTCTACTATAAATGTAATTTAATTTCAACTGTTTTCTTATTGCAAGGCAATTCTTTGCCTCCCTAGTTAGCTGTTTGCCCCACTCACTGCAGTGGATGTTCCTAATCATCTTATCTCTCCTCATATTTATGGTATTTTTCTCATCGAAGGACTATGTCTCATACTTCACTGGAGATTGAAGACATTCAACCAAAACTCTGGCTTCTCATCTTACCTTTTCTGACCACACTTCCTCTTCATTCTGTGTCCAATTTGACTCCTTATCCTATGCCTATTAACATATAATGATTCTTCAATCTTTGAAAAGTCCTCACATGATCCTATATATATCTCCTTCCCTTTTCAACTAAATGTCTTGAAAAATCTATCCATCTTTATATTCATCTTAAATCTGCAACATACCATCCAACTCATCTTTCAGCTGAAATTGTTGTCTCCAAAGCTACCAATTATTTTTCAATCACCCAGTCCAGTGGCCTTTTCTTACCTATGGTGAATTTGATAATGTTGATCACCACCACTCTCTTCTCTGTGTTTTTCTTACACTGCTCTCTCTTGGTTCTTTTATTTATATTATTCCTGAGTTTCCTTCTCTGGAACTTTAGCTTTGCCATGCCCACTAATTGGGATAACCACCTTCTCTTCCCTCTCTAAACTGTCTTACTTGGTAATCTCATCAGCTTCCATGGGTTCAAATGTCTTCTCTAAGCAAATGGTTCCCAAATATATATAAACAGTCCTAATGTTAACTAATAAGTTCCAGTTCTACATCTACTGCCTGTTGGACATTTTGAAATGGATATCCCATAGGCATAATCTTAAATTTGTCATATCCTAAAAAAACCTTTTTTGCCTTTCACAAAAAAACACCTTCACACATATTCCCCACATGTGCCCCTTCATGCATATATTCCTGTCATAGATGTTCTTTACATGTATGGTATTCTAAATGCATGACCTGACTATGTGTTGTTTACATGTACCTTATCACTAGTGATATCTCTGGGGCAAAGTATTGTTCTTTTTTTTACTGTGCTATTTCATGAACTTCTGATTACTCTTAAAGGTAAGTACATCAGCGGGAGCTCACAATCTATGGTTTTGGTGGTTTCTTCATTTACAAAAGGTAATGGAAGATATTTAGTTCTTTCTACAGTCAAATAATAATTGCAATTTATGTTCTATCATTATCCAATTTAGTCAGTAAGAAAATGTAAAAATTCTGTGTACTTAAAAAAGTTATCCAAAAAAAATGCCAACATATATGTTGTTACTTAGCAATTTCAGTGCAAAAGTGGGCACTAAAAAATGGGGAAAAAAACTTTGTTGGAAGATGTGATTTACCATCAAGAGATGAAAAAGACCACAATTTTGTCATTGACCCAATGGATGAGAAGATATGGAAGGTTTGTGATCTGTATTAGAGAAAGAATCACATAATTTGACAAATGATTATCTAACCCAGTCCATCGATGAAGGAACCCCACTCATAGTCTAGTTATCCAACTTTTGCTTGAAGACCTCCAGGAAACCCATTCCACTTTTTAACAGCTTTAATAATAACAAAATTTTTCTGACTGAATTTTTTTTTTTTGTTACTTTCCTGGTTCTTCCCCGGGTACCAAACAGAACAGATCTAATCTCTCTCTCATATGATAACTCTTCAAATACTCAAACATAGCTATCATGTCCCTCTCTTTTCGCCAGGCTAAATATGTTCAGTTCTTTCAACTCATACTTATTTATTGTGAACTCAAGGTCCATTACCATTTTTGGTTGCATTGCCTTTGGGAAATCTCCAGCTTTTATCAATGTCCTTCTTAAATTATGGTGCCTAGAACATAATACTATAGCTGAGATATGACAAGAGCAGAGTACAGTGGGTCTATTGTCCACCTTTTCCTAGAAAATATGTTCTAATACATCAGTCCAAAATTATAATTGCCTTTTTTGGCTGCTATATCACACTACTGACTCCCTGAACTTTCAGTACTTTAATCTATACCGATCCTTTCAGATCTGTTTATATATGCCTCTTCCATCTTATACTTAAGGAACTTTGGTAACAAAGTGCAAGACTTTACATATATTTCTATTCAATTTCAACTTATTAGACTCAAACCAGTACTCTAATCTGTCAATATCTTTTTGAATCCTGTCTTTGTCATCTAATTTGTTAAATTATCTCTCTCGTTTTATCTACAAATTGGGTAAACATTTATTTTTATTCAAGATAGTGACAAAATTGTTAAAACAGCATAGCCTGAGTAGCTTCTTGATGAAATAATGGATCCAAAAAAGTATAAAATTACTTTTTCAATGGAAATTAGTTTTTAAGATGTGAGTATTCATCATGAATGCATTGGTCTATAAATTTTTTGTCTTTAAAGCAAGTTGTCTTTAAAAAGATGATTTTTTTATTTCCCAAAATAAGGAGGTAAAATACTTTCTTCTTACCTCTAGCTGATGTCACCTAGCGAAGTAGTGGAATCATTCTAAAAGTAAATCCCACAAAATCTTTTTACTCAAACATAATATTATTTGAACATAAATGTTGTGAGAAAAAAAGACTATCTTCAAGGAGAGAGAGAGAGAGAGGGAGGGAAAAAATTTGTGGCTATGCCTATATCCATACCCACTGAAAATAAGAAATAAGGTTTCAAG
Organism: Sminthopsis crassicaudata; assembly: GCF_048593235.1. Lineage (NCBI taxonomy): Eukaryota > Metazoa > Chordata > Mammalia > Dasyuromorphia > Dasyuridae > Sminthopsis > Sminthopsis crassicaudata. Next base: position 408,022,951 of record NC_133619.1, on the reverse strand, counting down.
AGAAAGGAGCAAATAGTTCACACATTTAAGAATTGGCTACAGTAGACTTAATTCCTGAGGATGTTACTATGACTAAAACACTGGTGAGTTGTTCCACTATAATGTAGAAATACTATTTCATTGTAACATTTATCTGGTTACCCCAGCTGTATAAGCACAAAGCAGCAAAAATTTTAAGAGCATGATAATTTATTGGTACATCTTGAAGGTAGTAACTTTTTTTAAAACACTGAACATATTTAATGGAATACTATTACAATGCAGTTCATCAAACCAATCAATATTTCTGTTATGACTGGGAATTAGGCAAGCAAAAGTAAGATATTCCCAGTGTTCTAGGCTGCTCTTTGCATGCTGATGGAGAAAGTAGAGAAAGCAGGTGCAAATGACTGAGCAGAATAGGAGGCATGACCAATGAATATTGAAAGGCCTATTTTTAAAAATTTCAGCTTAAATAAAAACATTCTTCAAGCCTAATGATTTTTAAAAACTTTGCAAGGTTGTATTGCACCCTGTACTAAGAAAACAGGCTAGTTCACTATGCCAAAGTTTGTGAGCCTTTAGTGCCATCCACTGTATGTTAAAATTATTGCATAAGGACTCCCTATTGAAATTACCCATTAAAAAAAAAAATCAACCAAATGATATTTGAGGACTATGTCCAGCACTAGGATGGGCATTTCAAAGCACAAAAGATTTCCAAGTACAATTCCTATCCATAAGTGGTTTACAAACTAAAAACACACAAAAGCAATTAATGAACTAAGTAGGATTTTATATGGCAGGAAAAGCCATCTTATTTGGAGGTTATTTTTGTGTAATCTTCCCATCTTGTTGATTCATTTGTGATTTGTCCAGGATGACGTGTTATACACCAAAGGCAGGATGTGAGCCCATATCTTCCAGATGATGAAGGCTGCCCCTTCTCCGTACTGCTTCTTCCTTGGTTCATTAAACCAGCCTCTGGAAGTCCATTTATGCTTTTTACCATCCCAGTTACTCTCCTCTGGTCATTGGTTATCTATGCACCTCCTAAAACACAGGATTCAAGAACTGAATACAGTGCTATAGATACAATCCACAAAGTATCACCCTCTCTGTAATCCTCTCTAGAAGCAACCTAAGATCACATTAATTTTTGTGGATGCCATTTAACTTGCAATCCACTAATGTTCCCAAATCTTTTTTTTGAACAAATTATTGTCTTGCCATACTTCCCCATCTTGTATTTAGGACGTTGAAGTTTTTGGTTTTGTTTTAACATAAGTATAAGACATTTGTCTTTAATTACTTATTGGCTTTGGTCCAACATTCTTAATGCCTATCAAGATCCTTTTGATACTTGATTCATTCAGTGTGTAGCTATCCCACCTACTTTTGTATCATTGAGAATTTGAAGAACAAGTCCTTTATGTCTTTATCTAAGTCATTGAAAAAATACATATTTTTTGCAGAGGCAATTGGGGTAAAGTGACTTGCTCAGGGTCACATTGAAAAAATATTAAGCCACATAAAGTCAAGTATTAGATAACTGGAACACTTTTCTAGAGACTTCAAGTTGATATAACCATTAATAAATAATACAAGTGGTTCGAAATCCATCTTGTCCACAAGAAAGGTAAGAGAAACTTTGTCAAATGATTTGTTAAAAGCAAATCAAACTACATAGCATTTCCTAAATTTACTAGTTTAAGTAATCTGGATTTTCCTAACATTAAATATTTAACCTAACATTAAATATTTAAGGCTCATAATTCCTGTGCCATAGTTTCTTTAACTTATTGCAATTTTTGTAATACCTACTATGTGCAAGACCCTGGGCTAGGTGCCATGATGAATCTGAATATGGCTTCTGCCAAAGCTGTGTGTGTAGGGCACAAGAGCACAGAACAATCACCCTGGAACCTGCATTTAGAGGGGTGGGAATGGGGAGGTGTTGAGTCCCCTCTAAGTGATTAGGACAGGAGCAGAGATTAGAAAGGGCAAGCAAATGGACCTCTGCCAGTTGGGGCTGAGGATAAAAAGAAAAGATGGCCATCTCAGGGTTAGACATACCTTTCTAATATGGAAACCCAGTTAGATCACAGGATAAGTAAACTAATAGAATACCTTTCCTTATTGAAGGATACATCAAACCAATGGCAAAACTGAATTTACAAAAGAATGCATAAACAACAAGCTTCAGAGAATTTAGAAGAAATGGAAGTACTTTAAGGCATCCCTCAATCGCTCCACTTCTAAACACAGCTGACACAAGGAAATTCACAAGCTTGTGTTTTGTGGTCCTATTGAGGGACTTGACTTGTGGAGGTAGTGAAAAACCTGGAGTATAGAGTCGGATTAAGGGCTTTTTTGCAGAACACAAAATCTGGAGTTAGGCTTTCTTCCACGGTGCATTCTGGGCAGAGAACCATTAGGTTCCATAATGCCCAGGATGCCCAGGTGAAAGAGTTTGAGCAACTGAATGAATATGGACTACAATAATGAAAGGGGAGAGAAAATATACTGGGATACAAGAAGGCAGAAAGTTCAAGAGAACCTTCCTTCATAGGGGATGGACCAGCCTGCTTCGTCTCTTCCCCCTGCTCCAGTCCATTGGTCCCACCCTGCCACCTCCCACTCTCCTCCAGAATCAAACACAAAATCCTTCTTAGACTTTAATCCCTTCAACCTCTTCCCATCTCCATATGCCTTCTTTCTTTCACTGCACATTTTTATCCAATGATACTGGTTTCTTTATGTACTAGGAACCAGACACTCCATCTTTCAGCTCTGGACTTCTCTTACTGTCCCTCTGGAATGCTCTCCTTCCTCATCTCCTGGCCTTCCTTGGCTTCTTTCCTTTAAATCCCATCTACAGAAAGCCTAGTCCAACTGTATATGTTGCATATATTGCTTGTTTGTACCTTGTTTGGTTGTGGTCTCCCTCGTGAGGACCAGGATTGTCTTTTGCCTCTTTCTGTATCCCCGTAGCACACTTTATATAAAATAGAGGTTTATTGACTCCTTTTTGCATCTACTGCCCTGCAGGATGGCAGAACAAGATGCCCCTCCTGGGTTAAGCTCATTACTTCTAAACTCACAATCACATCGCTAATTCAAACCCTGACAGCAAATCCCCCACTCAGCCTCCTCTTTGCTCTGATGGGCAGGGGGCAGAGTACCAAACTTCTCCCAATGGCTTCTTTTATAAATGCCTGGCACTTTGGGGCCTTCCAGGTTCCAAAGATCCCCCTAGTATCCAGCTACCCTCCTGTCCAGCCTCTTCTGTTACATTGTAAACTCCCTGAGGGCAGAGTTTATTTTATTATTAGTGTCCCCAGGGTTTATCACAGTGGCTAGCATAGAGTATGTTAGGTTCTTACTAAGTACTAATGAGATAATGAGATTTGGGTTTTTACTAAGTGCTAAATCAGTACTTAACAATTTTCTAGTTCCGGCCTTTCCTGGTAGTTTGACTTGTGAATTCCTGGGGAACAACTTGCGTGCTTGGGAGGAGCAAGCTCATTGCTTGAAGTGGCTCTTCCCAGAAGCCCTTGCATTATCCCACGCCCATTCTCTAGGAGGATAAAGAGGGCAGCATTCCAGAGAGTCTCTGCTTTAGACCAGGCTTGATGCGGCTCTAGGCAGGAAGGAAAGTCACTTCTCTGGACGACAGTTAACAGCAACTGTCTGGAGACAACGGTTCTCTACAGGAAGAAGAATCTGTCCGAGAGATTTGAGTTGACACAGCAGATCTCTCCCCAGAGAGCAATCGGCAGCTTCTGGAGACGACAGCACGTTACAATAGTAGATACTTATAAATGTTTAGATTGGATTGGAAACAGACTGAAAGTCAGAAGGAAAAATGACTAGAAAAAAGTTTAAAGGGCATAACATATTTGTGAAGTATTTTACCCTGAAGGAAAATGAAATCTCCAATGAAAAAGGAAAATGCAGATTCCCCAGAGATCATGGAACAAAAGCAAGAAACCTGAAAGTGGGTCAAAAGATAAAATCTTTAAAAGAAAATATTGGGATGGATCGGGTCAGAAATCAAAGATAGCAGAGATAGTAAAGACAAAACAGAATACACAATGGAAAATCTTATAATGTAATAGAGGTTCTGAAAAAAAAAAGATTTGGATCTAAAACAAATACATGTGAGAAAATTTGATAAAAGAGAAGATAATTTTGAAATGGACACATGAATTCTAGATAGGCCAAACCAACTGAACTTGAAATACAGAAATAATCTATTTTCCCAGAATAATTATGGAAACAAGGCGGGGAAAGGGGAAAAAATTTAGGGCATGAATAGCATACTAAAAGAACTAATCCAAGAAACTACCCAGAATTTTTGAATACACACCATAAAGTATTAATTAAACCTATAGATCTCCAAAGGAAAATCAGAATTTTTCAGAATTTCTAGAGTGTAATAACTAAATTCAAAATTTATAATTCCAAACAAATTCTACAAGCAGCAGATTGAAAGAACTTCAGCTATAAGAAAAAAAAAAAAATCACCAGTCTCAATCAATAGCCCAGGATTACTCTGCAATTATGAGTAATTGGGGGAAAAAAAGAATAGAATATTCCAAAACCTGAGCTCAAGATCCACTACACTGCTACCCCACACCCCATTTGGCATATCTTGAAAAGCTGGGCCTAATTATTATTGAAAAAAGATGGAACTTCAATAAAAAAGGTATTTGAGGGGTCATTCTTACAAAATAAGGGTGAGCAGGATATGCTTTGCTGACACTTAACAAACACAAGAATGGAAAAATAAAATTCTTTTAAGAACTAAGCAATGAAATCAACTACACTTCTAGGCTACTATATAAAGAAAATAAATAGATTACCAAAACAAACAAACAAACAAACAAACAAACAAACAAACAAACAAAAAACCAACCCAAAATCCCAAAACCCAAAGGCATTTAAAAGGAACAGAATAAATAATAACAAAGTGGTGATCATTATCATCAATCTTTATTAAATATCTCCTATGTTTTAGGAACTATTAAGCACTAGGATACAAAGCAAAACACTGTACTTGAGGAGCTCATATGATAGGCAGGGTTGTACTGGTAAATGTTAAACCAGCTCTCCTAAAGAAATAAAGTACTGTGATACACTTTTAAGTTTTATCTGACTTAACATTTTCATCACTTTCTTCAACCTAGACAATCAATAAAAAAACAATGAAACCCTAATTCGTGGCAATTGTCAATTTCTAATTAATTGTAAAACGCCCACACTAAAGATTTTACAATTAGCTGTGAAGAGTTGGTTCAAGTGTGTTCCAGGATACTTCTGCTGCCAGCATCAAGGGTAACAGGAGAACCAGACAAAATATATTGGCCTTGGAATATTACAGTAAGGACAGGGATTAGGGACTAGGTTTCAAGAATCAGAATACAGATAGTCTCCCAACATACATTGTTGCTTTATAAATTAGTATCCGAAGGAGTCACAACAGAAAGGAAAAGTATTTTGTTACAATAACTATGGTTTTTATTTGGCCTTAGAACTAAAATATGTACAATGGGGAGGATTCTAATTTTATAATGTTATTAATGGGAAAAAGTTTCAGTGGACAGAAATTGAGGTTTCAGTCAATTGTTAGTATGGAAAATGAACACACACACACAATCCAAGAATGAAAGAAAAATTTAACTTCACTACAGAAAATCCAATTCCACCCCCAAGTACATCTTTTACAGTTAGTTTCATGGAAGAACAGCACCTCTGATAGAAAAAACAGTGGCTTTGGAATCAGAGGACATAGGTTCAAATACTGTCTCTAACATAAATACCTAATCAAGAATGTTGTGAAAGTCACTTAATTTCTCAGGACCGTGGTTCCTTTAATAATAAAATGAGTGGATTGGACTATGTCTACTGTCCCTTCCAACTCTAGGTCTATGAGTCTAGGAACTTGTTATTTACTACTGATCAAATGAAATAATATGCATTAAATGCTTTGCAAATCTTGAAATACTAAGTGTTTATTAGAGTTATTAAAAAGATATTCCATTATGTTGGGTGGCCTCACTCACTCCAAAATCACTACTTGGCTCACCAGAGAATACTAAAACCGAATTTGAATTTGCATAAATGCTTAAGCCCTTTTTATATTTCCAATAACAGCTTCAAGAGAACTATATTAAATACAGACTTTCCTCTTTTTAAATTCCACTATATCACAGTTTAATTTACATAAAAGTTCTTGGCATACTTTAGATCCCTAAAATGTTATACTAAAATCAGGAAATAAAGAATGAAGACCGAAAAGGTGGAGTGGGTGAAAGCTATATAGGAAAGAAAATCATTAACAAAATATGAGTCTGGAAAAAAAAAAAAAAAGAACAATTTACATTCTAGAAGGAAAAGATAGATTAGTGTGACATTTGTGACAGATCACAGCAGCTTCAGGTTCAAATAAGATAAAAGGATAATTCAGGGAAACTATGTGCTTTTTAAGGCAGAACAGATTATTACATAATAACAGCCTTAGATCAATGCTATGACTATTAAATATTTCTTTGCAGTTTTTCAATATTTAGTGAAGATGCAGCAATATATACAAGACATAGAAATTCTTACTACATTTGGCTTTCCTAACTGAACAGATTTTTTAAAAACTCAAAAATGAGCTAAGATTTTTTTTTTTACAAAAAATAGTTTTTATTAAATTTCAATTAACACATTTCCCCCCCAAAATGACACATTTATTCAATAAACAAAAGTGCTGCTTCTATATTATATAGAAAAGATAAGTGCATGTCAGTAAAGCATTGGTAAGATATCCCAGGAAGTAATATTTAAGATCACAAGTTATGTGATTTTTTTGTCTTTTATTTCATATTATGTATAAAACACTCTGATGTCTCTAACTTTAACCAGTTTCTCAGCTTCCCCAATCGTCAAAGTAACTTTGAAATAGCACCTTGTTGTTTGTCTTCAAAGCCATAACAAACAAAGAAGCTGTGATTATCCCTTTCCCTAGTATAGGATATTTTGGACTGGTCCAGTCTTTGCCAGAGTGGTATATGTCTTGCAGAAACAGTCACAATCTTGATAAGAGAGAGCTAACAAGACATCAATGGGCAGCAGAAATGTGAAAAACTGAGAAAACAAAATCTGTTGGATTAATTTTGCACTAAGGGAATAAAGCAGCTGGTTGTTTTTGTTTTATGGACATAGTCTTTCCTTAGCCAGAGAATACTGATTTATTGAACATGTGTGAAAATCTGTCTTCTCCAAGAGTCAAAGCAAAAAAGTTGAAACAGAAAGTACCAAGAAATGATTGCCTGGACAACAATGACAATATATAATGCAGTTTAACAAATGTGTTTAAAAATACATTTGTGGTTTCTCAAAGTCCTTCATTCTGAAAATATGTTTAGAATCATTAAGTTTTTGAATAGCACCTCAAAAATTAACAAGGAACAAGGAAAAAATAGCAATCTTAAATATAAAGTACTGGTTCAATATCTAATACTACCCAGTATATGTTCAGAATAGGTTGAGAAATACATTCTTATGGTACTAAAGGATGGGTAAAGTCTGTTTTGAAAAAAAAGTTTAAAAATCCAGGATGTGTACAAGAATACACAGGGAAACATAGAAAGTTACACTCCAAAAAGACAAAACATTTAAAAACATATACATACTTGAATTAGTTTATATTGAAAAGAATGCCTCTTAATGTTAAATAATGCCAAAATAATAATTTCCTTAAGGTCCTTAAGGATGATCATATCACCATCCTGGGTCATAAAGCAAATGATGATGCAAAGCAGTTGCACAAAAACTTCCTTTTTTGCCAAGATAACTTATATAGTTCCATATGTATACAACAACTTTCGAGCCATTCCCATATTGCCACTACTTTGATAAATCAGTGACAAGTTATATGCAATATCTCTTCGCAAATCTAACTGGTCGCTTTCAATACCCTAAAACAAAAAAGAGAACAAACATGGAAAATCCATATTTTGTATTGTCAAATATATCTGGAATAACAATACAGCATAAAATGCAGTTTTAGAAAGTAATTTTTAAAAAATTAGCTATTAAAATTCAGACATCAATAAAAAAAATAAAACTATATAGCACTCTGAAAGTTTGTATCAGTTAAACAAAAAGAAATCATTTGCTCTAAATTTTAAATATTTATATCATCAAGTAGAATTTTAATAGTATTCAAGTGATCAAAAGCCTTTAGGATCTCAGACACCACACACTTATGTGTTTGTATATTTTGAGTATGGCTGTACTGCACTTGTTGAGGTCCATGAATAGTATGGATTTCAACATGCTCTATTTTAGTAAAATGCCTACTCCAACCAAAGATCACTGTTTTTGATACCATGTAATAAATAGGGTCTTAATTTCCCAGGTATAGAAAGTCAATGTTCTCCATTATAATTTTATCAAGTGTTTATAAGACATTCCATAGTCGTCATATTAGAAACTGAAATAGGCAAGGTAACTCTTTACCAGGTTTTACCTGACTTTACCAGACCATTTTTATTTTCTCTCTAGGAAGTGTTATATACTTGTAACTGGCAGTCCATTTCTTAGGACAAGCATCAAGTATTTCAAGTATTTCTACACTGGGGAAAACTCACTGGATTAGCCCTCCCAACAGATCTTCCCTCAAAAAAATGATTGTACTTTGTTAAATTTATACATATAAAAATACTTTATATCTAATAAAGAGGAATCTTGCTATTTTGTTGACTCTTTCCAAGGAGCATGTGGTATAGCTGGAAAGAGCACTGAATTGGATCAGAAGTGGCTTCCAAATCACAAAGGTGGGGAAGATAACTAGACAAATAAGACATTTCACTTCTCAGAGATTTAATGTAAAAATTAAGTAGTCAAAGCTCTCTGATCTCATTAGGCAATATCTGTTATAAGTTTTGATTCAGTTTTCTACCATTCACAATGAGTGGCAACGTGTTTTTTGGTTCCCCAGCTTATCTAAAAAATAAGTTTCTATCTACTAAATATAAAAGCTTTGTAGCAAAGAATCAAAGAAATAGGATGTGACTAATTGGAAGACCTTGTCTCAACACAGTTAAGTCGTTAAAAATCCTACATCTTCTCTTAAGGTACTTTAGAAAATGATATGTGAAAATTATCTCACCAATTTAATTCAATAGGACAGAATTACTGTTTATGTTTTGAATTCCACCTAATATACAAACATTAAGCTAAAGTGGAAAATACTTATAAAGTTCTCTGTGGACTCAAAAAGGTTAATGTTTTATCTTCAAAGTAAGAGCTGGTTTGCAAGTATAAGAAATAAAATTCTAAATTTTTTAAACTCCTCATATTTACAAAAAAAGAAGAGCTGCTTTCTCTTCAAAATGAATAATGACTCCAAATTCAATTAAGCTGGAGGTCCACTAGGTAACTCTTGTGGTTACTATCTTACTACATCATAAATTCAAAATGTATATGTTCCTGTACATCTTAGAATACTAGATTTTTAAGACCTAGACATTTAAAATTTATTTCTCAATAAATCTATCTAATCTAGAGAATCATAAGCTATAATTTATTATACTGAGTATGCCATGAAACTTGGCTGACTAAATTCCCTCTTTAAAAAAAAGAAAGCTGAAGATTCAGTTTTGAAATGATAGCATATTGTACCTCTAGTTCAAGTGGAGGAAGCTCAAGGGCCTTTTGGTAATAATGGATTGCAATATGCATCAGCCCCAGTTGGTGAAGGCCACGTCCCAGGTTATAAAATGATTCCTGACAAGGTCCACGGAGACTTAGGTACCGATTAAGAAAGGAAAATCCCTGCAAAAGTAAGTAACATTTAATATTTCAAAAATAAACAAAAAAAAACCCAGTCAAGTGCCCTCAAAAATAATTCTAATTGATAAGATTAAGCTATTTGCAATGAAATCATGAAATCATCCAACTCCTATGAATTAGCTTGCTCATTGTGAGACTGCGGCAATTTTAATTGTGATACATGCCTAGTAACTAGGAAAGAATGTATACCAGGGGTTCTCAAACTAAAGCTCTCGGGCCAGATGCGGCCTGCTGAGGACATTTATGCTGCCTACCAGGTTATGGCAAATGGGCTGAGGGGCAGAGACAGAGCGTGAGCTTTTGTTTTTACTATAGTCCAGCCCTCCAAAAGTCTGAGGTACAGTGAACTGGCCCTCTATTTAAAAAGTTTGAGGACCCACTGATGTATATTGACAAACAGAAAAGTTTACCCTTAAAAGGAAATTCATTAGAGCACATGCAACTTTCTGGTGATTATAGGTCCCTTTGGTAAATTAAAGCCTAAGACTTTTTCTCTCTTCAGACTTCCTATGGAGAGTTTCTTAAGAGTGATTTTACTAAAAAATCAGATTCTTTGGGAGAAATCTCAATGATAAATACAATAAAACCATTTCCTTCTTTGCCAAATGCCTCCCACATTTACTCTTTACATAAAGCTAAAAATATTAAAGAACTAACTATTCAGCAGAAAGGGATAACTTTTAAAAAACCAAAAGAAAAAAAAAAATTTTCCCCTTAGAACAAAACAATAACAATTGGAAAATCCAAAAACGAAGAACTGTCAATAATTATACTTCCAAATGTAATGTTAGGTGATTGTTAAAGATTTCCCTCAAATTTCAATATTAATGAATACTCCGGGATTCATGTAAATTCCCATTAAAGAGGTATTACGTCTGATGGAATGGAGGTTATGTACATAATAAAGGAGTCCACATGTATATAGTAATATAGATTATGTATTCTTCAGAAACATGGAATCTATTACACTAATGAATAGTACAAAATTAGGCTACTGCTATGAGAGAAATGTCTTAAACAACAGCTCATAGCATGTTTTTGTTTACAAAGTGCTTTTCTCAATACAATCTTGTGAGATAGAATGGTATAAGTATTATTTATTTCCAGTTTACATAGGAACACGATGAGGCCTAGAAAAGTTATGTCATTTGCTCAAATTCACTTAGTAAATGTCAGAGTTAGAAAACAAACTCAGGGGCAGCTAGGTGGCACAGTGGATAGAGCACCAGCCTTGAATTCAGATGGACCGGAATTCAAATCTGGTCTCAGACACTTAACACTTCCTAGCTGTGTGATCCTGGGCAAGTCACCTAATCCCAAGCCAAAAAAAAAAAAAAAAAAAAAAGAGAGAGAGAGAAATCAAACTCAGATTTCTGACATCAAATTATCTTTCCAATTTACCACTTTTTCTCATTTTGGAATTTAAAACTATGAGATAATTGAGATAATATGATTAGATTTCTTTTTTGACATTACCAATGAAACTAATTTATTTTTCACAATATAAAAAATTCAAATCTAACTTTCCAAGTATGAAAATAGTATAAAAAACTTTACATTCCCAAAACATTTGGGAAGCAGGTTGAATATAGTCTGTTTTTTAATGTTTACCCTGAATTTTTCTATTTTACAATCTTAAAGATAATTGTTTCAGTCTTTCACTGAAATAAAAAGAAAAAACAGATAGATAAATATGGATAGTAAGATTGACAAGTCTAAACTTACTCTTATCCAATAATCTAAAAAGGCTCAGAAGTGGTTATAATCTTAAAGTAAATAATAATTAAACATTTCTTTAGCCTTTTGGTTTTTACCCAAAATACTTAATATAGAACACTAAAGTTATAGATCAAAGACATCAAAAGTTCTAAAAAGCCAAATTATGAAGAAATCAAAAGGAATTACCTGCACAATAAGTGCATGCCTTCTTAATACATACTTCTGAGATGCCATGTGAATAAATGTTAATCCTATACAGAGGCTATAGAGAGGTTCATCTGGATGGGTGCGAAAAGCCTGAACATACTGCCCTAAAAAAAAGAAAAGAAAATTATGATTTGAAAAACAGTTTCACAAATTCATTTCAACAAACATATTAAGAGCCTTTGCTGGGTGCTAGGGAAACAGGGACAACAAATTAAAATGTCTTGCCTTCCAGGATTCTACTGGGAGACCCAATATGTGTACAGGGAGATTCAAAGTGATTTTTAAAAATATACATAGAGAGAGAGGAAGGAACTACCAGTGATGTTAACCTAAATTAGGCTGTGAAAGAAGAAAACAGAGGATGGAGACCAGAGAAACTAAGATAGGATATAAAAATTTGGCAGCTTAATGTAGAGTAAGGGAAAAGTAAGAGTCAAGAATGACTCTGATATTAGGAACTTAGATGACTAAATAGATGTCCTCAAAAGATGGAGTAAAATCTGGGAACAGATAATGTGTTCTATCTGGGTTATGGTGTGTTTGATCCATCAATGGGATGTCCAACTGGAGATGTCAAAAAAGTGGTTGGCAATAGAAAACTGAAGTTTATGATGGAGAAGGCTAGCTGTATAATCTAGTCACCTATATATAGAAATGACTTAAGCCCTTGAAAGTTGTTAAGTTTACTGAGAGAAATGTTGTAGAGAAACCACCGCCTATACTTAAGTAAACATGATCATGATGATACTCCAACAAATGACATTGAAAAAGAGGTAGAAAAAAAAACCAAGGAGCAGAGTCACAGAGCTGAAAGATGGAGTGTCTTGTAACTACAATAGCAAGGAAGCCAATGTCATTGTATAAAAATGTGCACTAAAGGAAGATGGTCTAAGAAGACTGGAAAAGGTAGGAGGATCTAGTTTAAGAAGAATTTTGAATGGCAGAGGATTTTGTATTTGATTCTGGAGGTAAGTAGGAAGGTGTCAGGGTGAGACTTACACTCTGGGAAAATCACTTTGATGGTTGAATGGATGGAGCAGGAAGAGACTGGAAGCAAGCTGGCCCACCCCTTACTGAAGGTAAGTTTGTTCTCTTGAACTTTTTGCCTTCTTGCTTAGTTTTAAATGTTGGTTTTTTGGGGGTTTTTTTGATAGTCTTCTTATAGTAATTTGCTATTATTTTGATCATTTTTCCCTGAGATTAAATACAATTTTAAAAAGCACAAAGTAAAAAATCTTAATCTATGTAGTTCTGTCATTTAAAAAAAAAATCATTTTAGTTTAAATTCTTCAGATAAAAAATTCTTAAAAAATAAATTTAAATTCAATAAACACTTATTTATCCCTACCTATATGTAAGATATATACTAAGCTCTAGGCAAAATACAAACAAACAAACAAAAAATACTCCATCCATGCACTAATGAGAAGTTAAATCTGTTGACACTTTTGAAACTTAAAATGCAAAATTTGAGAACTAAACTACGCAGTTATAAAAATCCTATTATATATTATAAAACTTGGATAAAAAAACTTTGATGTAAAATAAACTGGGGAAAAGCCAGTCATATGTGATAATGTACTTACCAAGTGCATGTTTGAAACTACCAGATACAAATGCATTATGTCCATTTAAGACACACAGAGCATGATTATCTGGGTTTTTGAGCATTAATCGAAGACAAAAACGATGGTGTCGTACATCTTGTGAATGCATAGTAACTTGATTAAAGATGTTCCACAGCTGAGGTTTATTCACATTTTCCATGAGCATAATCCTAAAATTGAAACAAAATGAGGAAGGTAAGGAACAACATTCAAATCCCTCTGCTACCACTATCAAGAAAAGTAGGGTGCTGCAAGCTTTTGGATAAAATCTATTCAATGAAAGCTCTTTCCTGGGGAATGATATAGGAATTAATTTTTCTACAATTTTGGGACCATCTTTTAAATATACATATAAACTCCAAAGAAAAGAAGCAAAAAGAAATTGCTTCCGTTTAATTATCTGTTGTACTTCACCAATTCATATATGAAGATTAAAAAAAAAAACAAAAACAAAAACAAAAAAACAACCCAGCTAACATTTATATAGTGCAGACACTGTGCTAAGGGATTTTTACAAATATCTCATTTGATTCTCACAACTATTCTGGGAAGTAAGTAAAAATGATGATGATGATGATGATAATGATGAAAACAGCTAACATTTAGTCTTTACCATGTGCTAGGCATTGATTTAAGCACTTTTTACAAACATTATCTCATTTGATCTTCACAATAACTTTAGAAATAGGTGCTATTCTTATTCCCATTTTACAGCTAAGGAAACTAGAGCTAAAGGAAGTTAAATGACTTGCGCAGATTCATACAACTATTATGTATCAGAAGCTGGATCTGAACTCAGATTTTTTATCAGGAGAAAAAAAAAGAGAGACTTTTAACAATTAAGAAAGACAAATTCAAAAGCTAATGAATATAATATCCTTTCTATGACAAAAAACCTAGGAGACTGTAATCACAGCAGTAGGACCTCACCTGATATAGTTATATGCTTTTCTAAAGTTTTTGTCAAGAATTGCAGCTGAAAGACCAAAGTATTCAAGCTCTTTGCGTTTCTGCCTATCATCATAAAATGAATAATATTCCAGTGAAGAATCCACCAGGAGCTCAGCCTCTTGAAATCGGGAGAGATCACACAAGGAATAAATGGCCTTCAATAACAGGTTCCACCAGTCATCTTTTGTCAGGACACTTGTAAGTACAGCAAATATGGCTAAAATGACAGTAATGTAAATAAGTTAAGGATATTGTTTCCAAGAAATAAAAAGGATTAAATAGAAAAAATCATACTTCAAGGCAAACCTAAATGTGTCAAAGCCTCAAGTCAATCAATAACCATTTTATTAAATGTCTACTATGTGTCAAAGCTTGTGCTAGGCTCTGGCAATGTAAGAACAAAAACCAAGTAACTAGTCTTTGCCCTCAAGCATCTGACATCCCCATCAAGGGATATATATGTGTATATGAGAAAAAATATAACCAAGTAAATGTATTTTTATATGAGGGGGAGGCTTTCCTATAATAATCTATACAAAAGATAACTCCAATTGATTTTCTGGTATGTCTCTCTCTCTCTCTCTCTCTCTCTCACACACACACACACACACACACACACACACACACACACACACACACACACAGAAAGTATTTATATGTGTTTATCCCAACATATTCCAGATTCCAAACCTATCAAATTTTTTTATTTTAGTAAAGTTACATGAACATAACTTTTTAAACAAACGCAATTACCTTTTGCATCACAGTTTGCTGTCTCTTGGTCATTGTTATCTGATATTTTGTCTCTAGATACTTTAATCAAGTATAAATGTCTTTCCCCAGACTTGGAACTGGATATCAAACACACCTGGGCTCTATTCATTGCTACCTAAAATTAAAGACAACAATTTGAGGTTTTTCACCACATTAAAGCTTAATCTATTATCCGTGTGTAATTAAAAATAAGTCAATGTCAAAACTGCAACTTTGAGAGTTTACCATTCAGATACAAATAAAGAGCTTCTACTTCTATGAATAATCCCAACACAATCTAGATCAAGATCTGAGGTAACGGTAGAAAAGAATATTAAATTATTTTATGTGGTTCTGGCTCCATAGGCAAGAGGGAAAGTGGATCAGTAAAGTTTTATAGGGTAAATAATTTGTGGTATTAAAATTATATGTAAGGTTAATTGACTGTATTACCATTCTGACTTTTCTAAATATTAGCAAAAATTTATTTGTAACAAAACTGCTATTGTAGATAGATTTATTTACTATGATTTAAGTTATCCAAAACAAAAATTCCAAAGTCCATATTTGTTGGAATTTTTGAATTATGTACTTTGAGTACTAAAGTTCAGTTTTTCCCATTCAATTTTTTCCAGTCACATTTGCTTATTCAGGTTTGTTTGTGACCCAAGGCTGCAAAATAAGCAAAATCTGTATTTCGTATTACATTCAGGACCTCTTGTGACTCTAAGAAACAAATTAAGCAAAATAGTCATTAACCAGAGAAGTGACTTTAGAGCCTATCTAGTCCAACCACTGGTTAATCCAGCTTGACAGCAACCCTAACAAATGCTTATTCCATCTTTCTGCTTGAACACGAAGGGCAATATAGTACAGAGGACAGAATGTTGGATTTAGAATCCAAAGACCAGGGCTTGAATACTGGATCTTAGCACTCACGTGACCTTTTCTATGCCTCATTTTCCTCATCTACAAAATGAAGGGTTTGGTCTATACAATCTAAAAAGTCCTTTCATTTCCAAATCCTGTGATTCCTTCATGAATTAAGTACCTTACAAGACAGCTCATTCACTGTCACAACTCTACCTTCCAGCTCAACTCATCCTCTTCCTACAATGGAATCACATTCTCCTTAATGGTTACAGCCAACCCTATCTTAGCAGTCCAAGATCCAGTACACTGTACTCCAGCCATCTTCCTCTCCATACCCTAACTCTTTTCTCTACCTCTTGCTTTGAAAAAGAAGAAATTAACACTACCATTCCTGAAAGGAGTATGTCTTCTCTAACAGATTGCTCCCTGTATCATTCCCCATCTCACTTATTTTCATAATCTTACCTATTGCTTACAGTAGGTACACTTTTCTTTTCCTTTCCTTACACCTTTCCTATCCTCAGAAATTCTTACTTGATCCACCCATTCCCATAAGTATTGTCCCACTCTTTATTTTGTAGTTAGACTCTTAAGAAAGGCATCTACAACAGGTGTCTACACTTCCTTTCCTCTGACTCTTCTTAATTCTGTTTTTCAACATCATCATTCAAATAAAACCATGTTCTCCAAAATTACCAATTATCTCTTAATTGAAAAAACCTACTGGCCTTTTCTCCATACTTATCCTTCCTGATCTACCTGAAACTCCTGACACTTTCAGAACCCTATCTTTTCCTTGATACTCTCTGCTCTCTACAGGTATCCATGGTCCTATTCTATCTTGATTCTCTCCTACCTGTCTATATTTTCTTTGAATCTCCATGTAGGCCATGCATGCTCAGTGTCAGTGTTTTCCAGAGCTTTATCTTGGGCATTTTTTTCTTCCCCTTCTATACATGATTTCATTAGTTTCTATGGACTCATGTATATATATATGTCAATGATTTTCCTATCTAGCCCTAACCTCTAGATTCATATGTCCACCTGCCTGTTAGATATCTCGAACTGGATATATTACAGACATATTAAACTCAACAGGTTCAAAATTCAACTCATTATCTTCTCTTAAATCCATACTACCTTCCAAGTTTTTCTATTCATGCCCAAGACACCCAACCTTCCCCCCTCCGCAGGCTGGGAGTCACCCTCAAATCTTCACTTTTTTACCCCAGCTGTCGCCACGGGTTATGAAACATTAATGTTCCTTTGTTTCTTCTGACACTTCTACCTCCAGGGCAGATTCTTACAACCTCACAGGACTATTGCAATATCTTTAAGGGAACTCTCCACTCCAGTTCATTCTCTATCAGCTGTCAAAACCCAGATCTGACCATGTTGTCCTACCTCTAATTCAATCAACTCCAACCTCCCTATCACGTCTAGGATCAAATATAAAAACCTCTTTTGCACTAAAAACCCTTCATAACCTGGATCCCTTCTATTTTTCCAAGTTTTTTATCATTACTCACCCCCCAGATCTCAATCCAGTGACAATGGCCTCTTTGTTGTTCCTTGCACAAGATACTCCAATTTCACTGTGCATTTTCCCCAGGCTGGTCCTGATACCTGGAATTTCTCCTTTTTCATTTCTATCTCCTGGCTTTCCTGACTTCCTTCATTCCCCAGATAATCTTTGCTGTTATCTTCATATCCTGTATATATAGCTTGTTTATACACAGTTGTCTTCATATTGTCTATCCCATTAGACTGTGAACTCTCTGAGAGTTTTTTTTTTTGTATTCCTAGTGCTTTGCACAGTACCTACCATACAGTAGGCACTTAATAAATTATTACTGACTGACTTATTTCACTTACCATCTCTGTGACTTCTTAATGTAATCTTTCCTCCTTGGTCACCATTCCCCTATGTGCATTGTCTTTCCATATCTCCTTGAGTATAAGAGCTATCTTTTAACAATCCTCTCTGCACTTGTATCCCCTCCCCAGCCTGGCAAAGTTAATACTTAATTATTTTTTATTCATTCATTCTATTGAGTCAAAAATCTAATATTCTGTACTTTTAATTCATTGATTTTAATTACTTACTTTTAAAAGCATTGCTAACATGGTAAGCAAGGTATCCACATACCCATACATTTTGCCTTGTGAGTACAATAGTGTGGAACGATGGAGTAGTAACTTCAGTTCCTAATTAAGTAAATATGAAAATAACAAATGGTAAGATGACCATTCATTTGCATATAAAGGAAATCAATTTTAAAACTTTAAAATGTTTATTTCACACAAACTGTAGCCATTAAGATTTAAGTCCTACATTCTACAAGAGGTCTCTCCTGATCTCCCTACTATTCATGGCTTCCCTCTGAGATGACCTTCTATGGTCCTGTATATAAATGGGTGTTTCATTTTCTAAGAATACACTAAATTTAATGCATTCTAATCAAACTTTTGAATTCAAAATTTTTTGCCTTATTAATATATGGCTATAAACTATATTCTCAAATGTCTTTAATGCCTCTTTATGGCATGGGGGTAAACCTGAGTTGATAAAAGATATTGCTGTAAGAATGTAAAACCTGCCCAACACTCATTTGAAAATGCTTTGATTAGAGCCTAAGCCATCACCTTATGCATCTATCACACAAGAATAGACTCTACAGTTTTGTTACCAACACTGGGTTTTCAAGTTAATGATAATCCAAGTAAATGAAATATTCATAAAATCTGGAAGGTCAGAGCATTTCATGACTATAAAACCCCAAGGAGAAGTTCATACTATATATTTGAAAATTACTCTATAATTTAATATTTACTTTGTCTTTTCTACTTTTTTTTCATGTTTCTACTTCGTGCCCCAGTTTTCCTTAGTAATAATGCAACACACATTTTACCACTGAGGTTAATAATTCAAGTATTGTCATTCTTTTTAAAATTATCTCTATTTCTCATGGTAATCCAGAAGAAAAAGTTGTTCCTATCAGCTAGAAAAAAAATTTAAAGCTGGTGACTTTCAAGAAAAAAGTGAAGTACAAAAAGGCTTGTGACTAGGTAATCTACCAGGTAATAATTTATTTTTTGCCACAAATCATACATTAATTTATTAGTATGGCTAAACTAGTGGATAGAGTATTGATGCCAGTAGAATCATAGATTCATTTATAGATTCACCTTAAAAGGAATTATATATGTTTCACTTATATTTTATCTTACCTACAAATCACATTATTATTTGGCTTAAACTGTATGGAGAGTCAGAGATTGGGAGAAGTAGAAAGGGATGAACACTAAATATTATATAAAAATAAAATAATCCATAAAGTATAATGCTCATTTGACCTGCTGTGCAGCGTTTGCATCTTGCGCCAGAGTATCTGGATCATACATTGGTTCCAGAGCCTCCAGAGCTTTTTCAGGACGACCCAGCTGCTGTTGAAGAGTGGAAAGGGAAATTCTTGCATCCAAATGTAGTGGAGCCAGATCAACCACTTTGCCATAGCTTTCTGCAGCACGTTCCATGTAACCTAAGGCCTTCAGACATTCTACAGAAACACAAAAAACAAAGTTAGAACAGAAAGACCATTATTTTACATACTCAAACATAACATTTTGACAGTTTCAATACTATTGCTAGAATAGATTCCTCGACCTACTCTCAACCCAAAAAGTTATGTTCATCAAAAAGTAGGTTTCTGTTAAAAAAAAAAAAAAAAAAAAAAAGAATCAGAATTAAGTACAAATATTGGAAAGGTATTTTCACACTGTGAAAAGTTTTATTTAGTTAATTATGATATAGTCATAAATAAAGCCAATATATGTATGATCAAATTATTTAAATTATTTGAAATGAATATTCAAAAACATAAGGATGTAACTATGGCTCAAACTGGGTGGGATGATAGCAAATTATCCAATCATGCTTTTGTACTGGTTTTCTCTACCAAGAATCATGATCTTGAGGCCAAAAATAACATTTAAAAAAAAGATTAAATTCAAGATAAATGAAGAAGAAATGATAAGACAACACTAAAGTACCTAAGTTAGTTCAAGACACTAAGCAAAAATACACTATATTTATATGTATATATACAAATATTTGTACATTAAAGTACTAATCAAATTTGATTGCTAAGTCACTATGAATGACCTTTGAAAGATTTAGAGAGTAAGACAGATACCAACTACAAGGAGGTAAACATATGTTCTAAATGGGAGGAAAAAAGGAAAGAAAATGACATCTATAAACTACAGGCCAATCTTGACTTCCCTTCCAGGAGAAACTTTTATAATATTTTATAAAATGGATGATTAGTAACGAGTAAAGGCTGCAGAGTCCCCAACTTGGCTTAATCAAATCAAATCATATCAGGCTAATTCCAATTTGTTTTTCAATCACAATTACTAAACTTCTAAGTTGGAGGAATGCTACAATTGTTAAATGCAGATCTGATCACTGTCATTTCCCTACTAAGTAAATCCAACTCTAAACTGGCCTTTTAGCTATTCTTCATATATGACACTCTATCCATTTTTTGCTTTTTGCTGGCTATCCCACATGGCTGATATGAATTTCTCCTCACTTCCACTTCTTCAAGTCCCTAAGGTCATTCAGGATTAATTTAAAACTTCATCATCTATATAATGCTTTGAACAACCTGCCCAGTAACTAGCCTTCCTACCAAAACTACAACAGTATATACTTATATATGAATATAGTTTCCCCCAATAGTACCTTGAGGGTAGAATTGATAGTACCCCATCCAATGTTTAACCAAGCTGTGCAACTTTAACTCTGGACTAGAGCAAAGTATATGACAAAGATTTTAATATTATACTTGTGGACATGATGGGAAGATGAAAAGAAAGATGGGATCACAATTAGGTTGATTCAAAATTGGTCAAATGATCATAGGGACACAAAAGGTAGTCATGGATGGTCTGATGTCAACTTACAATGAGGTCTCCAGTGAAGGTTTATGGACTTATGCTGTTCAATACATACTAATCAAATTCACAGATGACATGAAACTGAGAGGAATAATAAACACAATGTTTAAGAGTAATTATCTAAAAATCTCAACTGGCAATGACGGGACCAAATCTAACAAAACAAAATTTAAGAAGTACATATTCAAGTCATGAATTACACAGCCTCTAAGTTCTTTTCCAACTCTCTATCAGTGATGCCAAATTCTGCAGCTTATTAATTATATGACCTTGGGCAAGTTATAACCTGATTTCTGTTTCTTCATCTGTAAAACTAAAAGTAGTACTGACTTTATCTTGTGAGTTTGTAAGAATAAAATGAAATAATATAAGCAAAAATAGTTTTTAAAAGTATAAAGCATTAAACAAATATAAGCATTAGTCATTTAAAAAATAAATTTCATATAAAAATTAATTTCAGAGTAATAAATCTTTTTTATGACTTAGTGACTCCATTTGGGATTTTCTTGGCAAAGATACTAGAGTAGTCTGACATTTCCTTCTCTAAAGAAATCTGTTTCTCTCTCTATCTCAAAAGTAACAATCTAGATCCTTTAAGGAATTTCATGTCCCCAGAAGAGGAACAATGGAAAAACTCTGGATTTGGAGCCAGAGGCTCTGGGTTTAAATCTTAACCCTGTATTTACTACCTATGCACTTGGACACCTGCTTAACTTCTTAGGGACTCAATATCATCATCTGTAAAATAAGAAGATTGAACCAGATAAGGGGATACCCTTTAGAGTTTTAATCAATGATCCAACAGAAGACAGAACACAGATGAATACATTAACTCTTTTAAGCCAGCATGTCATTTAGTAAATTATTTTTCTAGTGCACTACTATGTTCTAACATGTGAATGTTGAAAATTGAAGAAATATTTTGTTCTCCATATTAATATAAAGTTGCTCTAAGGTAACATATTAATGACTTGCTGAAAACTGCAAATACTATGGTTGGTGGTTTTTTTAATATTGACATTTCAAATATTTAATAGCATCTTCAAAAAGAAGTGCCCCTCCCCCCCAGTGTAAAGCTATCAAGATTTTTACCTGCATGCCGAAGCCAAACTACTGCTAGGTTATATCTTTCTGAGCAGACTAATGCAGTAAGGAGAGGAAGTGCAGAATTATATTCTCCAACATCAAGAAAAGCTTCAGCGACATCAAGGTACAAGTCTCCCATATCTTCAGGATTCTGTTCCACTAGTGTGGTCAGGAGAGACTATCCACCACAGAAAAAAAGGGCTTCAGTTGCACATTCAGAAGATAAATATAAATTTTTGTAAATATGTATTTCAGTTTAACTCAAAAACCAGTATCAATAAAGACCAGAGCAGCAATAATCAATCTGAGTTTCCAAATTTAATTAGAGGAAGGTCACAGAGTGAGTCTAATCAGTTCTATGTAAAAAAATGAACTGGGGATGTACCTTATAGAAGATAAAGAATATGTAAGTAGCATTTAATCAGGAATAAAGAATTTGGTTTCAACATGTGCCCTCAAATGTCTTTTAAAAAGTTTAATTTCCAATCCTTATCAAATTTGTTCTTATTTTTTAAAAAGGAAAAAGTAATTAATTCAATTTCAAGAACAAATTATAAGGATTTGGGTGAAAATCATAATAAATAGTCCTAATAAATCCTTGGCACTAAAGAAATGTGAACAATATAGATCCAAATAATAATTTCTAACACAGAGGTAAATTGATGGTAACTTTGCCAAAAATAAACTACTTCAGGGTAACTCTTTTCACTTACATCGAGTGGATCCAGGATGTTAAGGTGAACTAAGCACACCATCAATTTAACAGTGATATCAATAGGTACTCCTTCAGGTATAGTACAAGTAACTTTTTCTTCAGCTGTGAGAAAAAAAAAATGAATTATTTATACAAACTAATTTCCCATCTCTATATATAGCCTTTATATAAAGTAAAGCAATGGTTTCCAAACTTTTTTTCATCACACACGTCTATTTCTGAGCACAATCCCCTATGTGTGTATATATATTTTTAAATTATACATACTACTACTCTGAAAGACAGTGAAGAGTTGAGATTAAACCAAAATTCTGAACCTGGATGCCTAGAAGGATGGTGGTGTCCTAGACAATAAAAGGGAAATTTGGAAGATCGGCATTTTGGGAAAAAGATAACTGCTTGTGCCTTGAAACTCACTCTGCCTCATCCCAAACAAAACTCTTCCTCATCAGTTCCTGCTCCAGAGCATGGAGAGTGCTCTCTAAGGGCCACTTGTTACATTCCTCAAGAGAGAAGAAAAGAAGAAAGGGTCAATGGAAATAAGGTCATTCTTGAACTGGCATCCACGTATGGCTGCAGTGGGTGTCAAGTAGCAATAAGATGCAAAGTCAGAAGTGAGGTGAAGCTGATGCCCCTACACAGGCAGAGTGAAGGGCCTGGGAGAATGTCAGCAGGTAACAGAAGACAAAGTTGTGTTGGAAATAAGTTCAACTGGCCACTGACTGAAGGGTAGAATACGATTCATCTTTCTTCCCTGTGATTAGTTGATCAAATATTCCTAGGCGTGACAGCCTTCACATTGAAGAACACTAGATTAATGTTAATGATATCCAAAATAGTGGGTTTATCATTTTTAGATAATCACAGATATATTTCTTATAAATTCTTTTTTATCTTGATTTGAAATAACAATTACTCTTTAGTATCTATACTCTAATACCCTGAATAAATTCATATACTTTTCCTCTAGATTAAAAAAAGAAAACTTAATTAGGCTTTTTAACTCAAGAGGTTGGTCCAGCATTTAAAATAAACTAGTCGCATCTGAAAAATATCTTACGTTTTATAGTAGCTAATAAATCTTAATATTATTAAAAAGTACAATTTTCTTAGTTCAGAGAACACTAGGGACAGGAAAACCCCCCAAATAAAACTTAGAAACAATGAAATCAAAAAATTAATAAGTAAGTAAAGCAGTAAATTTGTTTCAGAATGCTGATGATGCAAACTTGGCCTAAAACTGCACTGAGGCAAAACTTAAGACCATTTTCAAAACTATGAGACCATAACTAATTATTAGCCATCTTTATCTTTATTATTGAAGATCTTTAATCTTGTCATCAAAAGGAAGTTATCTCACTTATTCACAATTTATTATATGTAATATTATATGTAAAGCCATAAAAACAGAGTTAGAAGGCCCTAAGATCATGATGACTGTCCTATACTATACAAAGAATCTATTTTCATGCCTCAATTTTCATTTTCAGACAGGTTAACTCTACTTTGCTGATATATAGAATCACCCAGATTCAAAACTTCATTTTCCCTTCTTCCTTCTCTCTCTTTCTCCTTCTCTCACCTAAACCATCACCCACAAAAGCTGTCAATATAATCTTTCTGATTCCATATCATTTCCTTACTTAAAAACCTCCAATAGCTCCCTATTATCCATAGGATCAAATATAAAATACACTTCGATATCTAAAACCAACTTAAGTCTACTACTGTTCCTTGAATGGAGTATTCTACCTCTATCTTTACCACTAAGAATCTTTAGCTATTTCAGAACTCAGCTTGGGGGACATTCCAAAAACTCTTTCCTTCTGATTGTTAGTCCATTTCTCCCCTCCTCAAATTATATGTTAATCTGTTTATATATTGTATTCCCGTTTTTCTTTTATTTCTCTTTATCCCTAGAAACTTGTATAGTGACCTGTACACAGTAGATGCTAAATAAAAGCTTTTAGACTGAAATGGATGAATATGAGGTCTTTTCAAAATTAAGGCTGTCCTCTGGATACTTTCAGGTTGTTCAATGTTCATCCTAAAATGTGGTAGTTGAGAATTGAATAGATATGGTCTGATATGTGGTAGGTACAGCAAAATACTGTATGTTTATTATCTCCTTATTCTCAAGACACTTAGACTGTCCTAATGAAGAAAAAGTTTGCATTCGCTTTCTTGGCTTCCATATAACCCTGGTGACTCATACTGAGCCTACAATCCACAAAAACCCGCATTTTTTTTTTCATATTAACTGCCTTTTAGTTTATCATTACCCTACCAACCCAAACAAGCATTGGTTACAAAATAACCAAAAAATAACTCAATACTTCTCTCGCCAAATTATGTCTTAATCACCAAATCTGACAGTCTTGTCAAACCTAATCCATCTCAATTTATTAGTTGCATTTTTCAAGTGTTGATTATCCTCTGCTCATAAATGTTATCTCCTCTGTTTTTCTGCAACTGATCTCTTTTGGTTCCCTTCCTATTTGTCTGATTATTTCTCTTCACTTTCCTTTGCTGGCTCGAAATCAAAACATATCCCCTAAATATGAATGCTCTCCAACTCTCTATCCTGAGTCATATTCTCTTGGTACATGTACTCTCACTTGGTAATCTCTTCAGCTTCCAAGGGCTTAATTATAATCTCTATGCAGAGTACTCACAAATCTACATTATCAATTTTTCGTTCCCTTATACTTCAATCCTACAACTTCCTTATTAAGCTTTTCAAACTGAAAGTCTTGAAAATATCTCAAATTTTAATGTTCAAAAACTGAATCCATTATTTTGCCTCATAAATCTACCCCTTCCCTCTCTTAAATTTTCCTATTTTTATCAGAGATAATAATCTTTCAGGTTTATAACATTAGTGTTATCTTAGAGTTCTTACTTTCTTCATATATTGAATCAGTTGCCAAATTTTGACTTTTTTTTTTTTTTTTGGTAACTGGTCCCTTTCCTCTACTTATACAGCCAACATTTTCAGTTCCTCTTCATCACTCATTTAAACTATTGCAATGACTTCCTAATTGGATTTCCTGCACCAAATCTCCCATCCCCCATCCACCTACCCATTCTGCTAATCTATTCTCCACAGAACCACTAGTTTTTCCTTAGGAACAGATCTGATCATGTCACTCCTGTACTCAATAAACTATAGTAACTCCTTACTAACTCAGTGCAGCTCAATCATCAGTGTTCAACCTAAAGTTTGACCTGCTCCCTCAAGTGCTGATGACTTTTCTCCCTATTATGTATTTATTGTTACTTATTCTTTATATATTTATAAATGCACATATTATCTCAAACTCCTAAAGAATAAAGTCTCTTCTTTTTTTCTAATATTTGTATTCCAAATGCCTAGAGCTATACATACAGATGCAGACTGATATTGACTTTTCCTCCCAAGATCATCTGTTGATCCTCAATTGTTTTTAAAACACAGCCCATAATTAAAACTGTTACTTACGTATAAGAACAGCATCATCTGAAAAAGCTTCATTTGTTACAGATTCTTCCTTCTCCTGAATATCCATCAAATCTTTCCCATTTGGAACAATAACAAAAAAAAAAAAAAAAATTAATTATCAATCCCACCTATCTGTTGCATTTTTCATTTATAAATTGTGAATAGCTTTCTTTGCTAGTTTTAAATTTTGATTTATAATCTAATCATATGGGTATGAAAAGATATTACCAATTGATACTTTATTTTTAAAAAATCAAAACTAAAATATTATCTTCCCAGACCAATTCATGGAAACAATATCATCAGTCTTACTGAATTATGAAAAACATTTTCATCCATTTATTCCACAGCTGACATTCACTGATTCAGTGTTCTGGGTGATAATTAAGGACATTACAATCTATGATAAAGAGATGAACAGAGGACAAAGTAGAATAAAGTAAATGCTATAAGGCTATAAAGTGCTATAAGAAGTTTAAGGAAAGAAAAAATGTATTTGCTTGGAACACAAAAAGCTTTATTAAAGTTGCATATCAACTAATCCTAAAAGGATTGAGAGAATCTTGTCATAAAAGGATATAAGGAAAAACATTTTAAGAAAAGTGGGGAAGGAAAGCAAAGGTATCAAAAAAGGTGGGGAGGGGCACATTCAGGAAATGGAAAAATATTTAGTATAGGCAATACCTCAAGACCCCTCAAAAAATCTCACAGATCTAGTATCTAAACCAGAAGTATCAACCTCTTTAGCACTGTAAGCTAAGTTCAAAACTCCCCAAAGTACAGCCTAATAAAATTAACTGTTAACTGGGAAATGTTTAACAAATAAATAAAAATATACCACAACTGAGTTTCTGTGTCAGTATAAAGTAGAATCAATTTCTATTTGAGTTTGACACCACTGCTCTAAACCATCCTTTGTTTATATGTAGGACAAAGGTTCTGTTGCTATCATAACACACTGGGTCCTGCACCCAAAAGCTATGAAAATAAGCTCAAGCTCCTAGAGTAAAAGCTCCTCAATTATATTACAACGCAAATTTTATAACACTTAACACAACTCATCTTATTTACCTTTTATATGTCTCTTTATATCTAGCATTATATGCTTTTTGCACATAGTGCTTAATACATGCTTTTGATTTAAATACTGCTGCTAATACTACCATAGTACAGTTAAAAGAGTTTGGCTTAAAAATAAAGGCTACTAGAGAAGTCTAGCAATCAGAATGAGCCTTTCTAACAGGCTCTATTACAACATCAGTCAGAAAGTTATTATTCACTACAGCAATTCTATCTTCTATTTAATTCAATATTTACTTATATGAGCTCTGGTTATTTTTAAAAATCACTTTGTTTTAATTCTCAAGACTGAATCTATAGCTTATTCATTTCATTCTACTCATTTTAGTGGGCACAAGGCAAAAATAAAAAACTCAATACACATTCAGTGTGTAATTCTGACTAATCTGACTGATAATAAAAATTGACAAACAAGTAAAGAAGTTGTCTGGGATGCAGTCAACCAAGGGGCAGAAGACTAGGGAAGAACATTTAAATAAAATATCTTTGATGAAAAACAATTCTTGGAAAAGCTGGTTTTAAGGACATTAACTTTAAAATTCAAAAACCATTGCATACATATAGCAGTTCTACTGCATGTACCTCTATTCTCTCCCGGCATGCTTTTTTCAATAACTTTTTTCCATAGTACAATTCCAGAATAATCAGTAATAACCTAAAGAGAGAAGAATTATAACATTTCACAAAAAAAGAATGAATGGAAAGTGATAGCATGAGAGTTACTTTAGAAAAATATCTTTGCAATTTGAAGAATAATTTAAGTAATATTCATCATACCTTATAAAATGAGATTTTTAAAGATACCATTGTGATATAATGAAATTTGTACATGAACCAAATACTAACTAAAGAGTTATAGAATTCAATACCAAGAAAATTCAAGGCTAAAAATTAAACATAGCACAACTGTTAGTTTGAAAACTGTCCTAAGCTAAGTAATAAAAACTTTCCGACAACTACATTAAATACCAGAAAAATACTGCAACTTAGATTTTTAAAAACAGTTTAAATGTGTCTTCTCTTTTAAAAGCTAGATCACAAAATGAGAAAGCAATCTTTATAACATACACTATATGGTGCTGTTTGCCTACATCATTGAGTCATTGCAGAAATCACTTTTACAAAGCATAAAACATTACATAGATATGAGCTGTAATTATTATACATACATCTTAATGAGGAGTTAATTTGTCAAATTCTATTTTTTGTTTTAATTAAGAAACATCTATTATTTCCTTCAACATAGAGCAGCAATCTGTTCAAATAAAATAGAGCAAGCTGGAACATATAAATTCTCCTACCTCTAATGCTTTGTCATGTTGCTTGTTGGAAATGTACAATTCTGCTGCTATGTTAACATCTTCCATGGAGACAAGATTCTGGTGTTTTGAAAAGGCCTCCTCAATTATGTTAATAGCTGAAGTAACATCACTGGCTTCATAATAACTCCTTGGAAGATAAGAATGTAAAAACTAACTGAAAATTAGTTAATTTAGGTAATCAAGTTTTACCTATGTTTGACATACAGTTTGCAATATTTTTCATTACCCCAAATTTTAGGGAGAAAATATAAGAAGTGTGCTGAAATACTTATCCAAAGATTGAAAAGAATCCTATAGAGAAAAAAAGATAGAGATTTGTGTATAACTCCTATATAAATTAGATTTTAAAGAAATTATCAGGCCAATTCTATAAACCAAAGATTGACAAACTATTGCCTAAGACAATATTTTGCTGATTTCTACTCCAAATCATGGATCATGGATGCTTTTATGTACAATAGAAGAAAAGGAGAATGTGGCCAACCAGATCTCACCCCTCCAACAAACATGAAATACAGCAAGCAAAAAAGCCAGACTCCTAAATATAGCCAAAACAGTTCACAAGCTAGTACTCACAATTATGCCACCAGAAGTTGTTTACTAATCAATTAAACACCTAAGATAACAAGATCACAGTGTTAGAGGCAGAAGAGGTCTTCAAGGACATCTAATTTAAAATCCTCATTTTACAGATGGGAAAATTATCCATAGTGATAAAAGGATATCTTTTTGCTCTCTTCCAAGTGACTTTTTAAAGCTGTCAAGTATCTGCTTGATGTTTATTATATGATACAAAATGTTGTTCTAAGCCTAATTTCTCTTTTCTAATTTTCTGATTTTTGCCAAATTGTTACCCTTGTTCATAGCTTTGTTCATATCCAAGTTCACATCCTTGAATTTTCAAATGCTTCTGGCTTGTATGCTCCTAATCAGTTCCACTGATCAACTTAAAAACATTTTTTAACAGTAACAAATTGTTTTCATAATTGCTTTTTCGCAGTATAATTATGTGTGTTCCTTCTAGGTTCCCTTATTTCTCACTTTTTTTTCATTACTTTTCTTGAAATTCTTCACCTTTTGTTCTTCCAAATGAATTTATTGAATAATTTCATCTAGTTGTATAAAATAATCCTTTAGTAGTTTTAGCTGATATCCCACCAAACCTGTAGATCTATTTAGGCAGTATTGTCATTTGTTTTTTAGTAATATCATTCTAATATGAGCAATCAGTCATTCTTATACTTTACTTTTGTAAAGAATATCTTCAGGTTGCATTCATAAAATTATTACATCTTGGCAAATCAATTCGCAGAAAGCTTATATACTCTGCAGCAATTTAAAATGAAATATCTTTTTTCTTTACACTGGGTTTTGTTGGTAATATGCATACAAATAATGATGAATGCTTTATGAATTTGTTTTATTCCTGCTACTTTATGAAGTTACTATTTCTATTAATTTTAAGTTGCGTCTGAAGAATTCTTTAAGTAAGCTATCATGGTAATTTTTCTCTTCCTATTCTTATTTCCTCACTTTTTCCTCTTCCTATTACAGCTAATATTGCTAGAATTAGATCAATTAAGATAAAGTAACAGATACCCTTGCTTCACTCTCACTGATAGCCCAACTCTGTAATTCAACCAAACTAGCTACACCATACTCCATCTCTACCCTGTTTCTTTGTACTGACAAACTCTCAAGCTGGAATGCAAATATCCTTGATCTCTACCACAAAAATTTCCTCAAATATAGCTCAAGCACCAACTTTAACATAAAGCTTTTCCAGATCTTCCATTTGTAGTGTTTTCCATTTTCTAACTTTTTTTCAACATTTTCCCATAAGTGTTCAATAGAGATAGAAATCTAAAGCTTTCTTTCTCAGATATATATATATATATATATATATATATATATATATATATATATATATTTTTTTTTTTTGAGGCTGGGGTTAAGTGACTTGCCCAGGGTCACATAGCTAGGAAGTGTTAAGTGTCTGAGACCAGATTTGAACTCGAGTCCTCCTGAATTCAAGGCCGGTGCTCTATCCACTGCACCACCTAGCTGCCCCCTCTTTCTCAGATAAAAAGAATTTGGTAGGTTCCTAGGTTTCCCTGTTTTTAAAAACTATTTATATAAAATGACAGTTAATTTTAGTTTAGTTTGCTATGAGTTCTTTCATATTTTTAATATTGGTAATTTGTTTTTTTTCTCTTTAAAAACTCGATTAGCGAATGGTCTATTTTGGGATTCATAATTTTTTTTTCCTATTCATAGGCTTTATGTTTTCAATTTTATTTATCAATTTTCAAAATTCTGAAGGTTAAAATTTTTTTATTTGTTGTTTTTTAATTGTATACTCAATAATCTGTTCTTTTGTAGATAAAAGTGTTTAGATACACAAATTTTCCCCTAAGGACTATTCAATTGCATCTCATGCCATCTCACTGTTGTCATTTCCTTTAATGAAATTATCTACTGTTTTTATTATTTGTTCTGACTTATCTGTTACTTAGAATTAAATTATTTAATCTCTATTTTTTAATTATTTCAAATGTCCTTTAGTGATTATAATTTTTGTTACATGTTCAATTTTTATAATAGTAGTTATATGGTCAATTTTGTGAACCCAAAATGGAAAATATATACCTTCTTTTCTATTCCCACTGTGTCAGAGACCATGTATATGCAATTTTTCTAAACTTCTATTTCAATCCCAACTTCTGTCCTGTTGATTTCTTTTATAAGATTTATTTAGTCTTGAATGGGATAGATGAAGTTCTACAATTATTATAGTTTTGCTGTTTATTTCTTATAATTTGATTAACCTTTAAGTTCTTAGATGTTATCTTATTTGATTCATCTATGTTAAGCATTGATAATGATATTTTTAAGTATAATATAATTTCCCTACTTCTCTCTTTATAACATTGACCAGTCTGAATTGATGGTAACTATTTTTATGAATTAAAGCATAATAAATTCTGTTCTAATCACAAATTTTAACTCTGTGAAATCATATTGTTATTATATTCACATAATTCCAGTGTGTTATCTTAGTAGGCACACCATGTATTTTATATATTCTGTAATTATTTTAAATTGGATTTCTCTATCTCTTCTTCCTGGGTTTTATTAGTAGCATAGGAAAACAGATGAATTTTGTGGATTTATCTTATATACCACAACATTGCTTGAAGATAATAACTTTTAGTTGACTCTTTAGGTTTTTCTAAGTATGCCATTATATCTACAAAAAGTGATAATTTGGTTTCTTCTTTGTTGTTATTCCCTCTACTTTTATCTTTTTGTTACAGTTAGCACTTTTTACAACTATGCTAAATAGTACTAACAGCTTCAGAGATGGGCTGCCTTGTTCTGTTAGTGCTATCTTTTGCAATGGCTTTCTTCAAAGCATTGGTTTTAGGTCTCTTGTGGCTTTCTGGTGCTGGAGCTGTCCCCACCATTGTCCTGTGCTTTCTCCTACTGCAGCTCAAGCTAAGGGTTCCTGAGTATTATGCTGGTTCTTATCACCTACTATTTCACTGGTTCTTCTGCTTTTTCCTAATTCCTAATTGTGAGTACCCTGTCTCTGGGCCTCATCTTTCTTTAATATCTTTTCTTTAGATGAGCTCACTTATTTCTAAAACTTCCTTTATCATATCTATGTAAATGACTTTGAAATTTCTATCACTAAACTCAATCTCTTTCCCTGAGTCCAGTTCTACTTTTCCTATCACTATCAAAATAATCCACTTGATTACTGAGAAATACAGAAAATTTAGGTTTCCATAGGAATGTTGTAAGCTTCAAGGTAATGTAAGTTATTAAGTATCACTGACCAATGAGCTTTCAGAAGGAGAAACTGACTTGGCCACGAAATTCTGAGGGGGGGGGGGTCTATGCTAGAAAACTGGCTTAAACTGCCTGGAGAAAAGGGTGTGTTTCTAGGGCATACCAGGAACGGTATATCTAGCTAATTAAAGGTTAAGTGGGAGAGGATGGGGAGGGGGCTAACCTAGAAAAGCTTGCTCTTGCTTCTGTTAACAGTGCTCTCTCTGAGAGGTGTGCCTGCTTCTCCTGAGAATTCAAGATTGCATCATTTAATCTCTTTCACTCTTTCAATAAAACATGACAGACTTTGAAACTGAGTCCGGGATCTTGTTTCTCACAACACCATACCTCAAATGCAATATATCTACAACTGAATTCATCATTTTCCCCTACAAAAACCTCCCCCTCTTCCAATCTTTGCTATTTCTGTTGACCAGACTATCTAATGAATATAATATGAACTCCAGGAGCTCCTAGCATTTAGGGCCTTTAAAATCTGCCTTCAACCTACGTTTCTAGCTTTATTTCATTGCCTCCCCCTTACCATTACTCATCCTATATTCTAATAAAAGTAAATCATCATTCTTTATTTTCTCCTGGCCTTTCCTATTTCTGTGTTGAGCAAACCTTTTTCCCCCTCATTCCTAGAAATGTTCATACTTCCAACCGTTCAAATCCTTCTCTTCCTTCAAGAGCCAGCCAGATCATGAACCACCTTCATCATGAAGCATTCTCTAATATCCCAATCCACAGGTAATCTTTTTCTTCAAATTTGTGCCACTCTATTCAACTTAATGTAACTATTCATGTTCTTCCTTGTATTACTGTTACTTATGTATGTGTTCTTATTTAAATCCCTCAGAGCTAACACTGTATTAAGTAAAACCTTAGTAAATGTATATAATGCAATTTAAATCAATTTACAATTATAAAGAAAAATAATGGAAAACAATATTGTTACAAATGCCCACTATCACATTTTAATTAAAGATACTGATTGAATTTGTGTGGTAGACTGAAAATCTAGCCACTTTTATCATAGCTTTTAATAGAACATTCTTTGAAGGCAAAAGCAATGTCACTTTTGTCTATGTATTCCAAGTGCTGGTAACAACACCTGATATTAAGTATGTACTTAATAAATGATTTTTTTTTTTAATCTTCTGAATTTCAAGCAGCCAACTTATGAAGATCTTTGAAAATTTAACTCACTTGTACTGAATTTACTATTTTAAGTATTAAAAAAAGCAAGACATTACTTTTAAGTTTTCATACAAACTTACTTTGCCATATCTCTGGCCAACTGCATGAAGCGCTCTCCATCAAAAGGGGATAAGAGGTTCAAAATGCGTCTATAACCATCCATTGCCATTTTATGTTCTCCCATCTGTTCATAAAGGCTTGATCTTTCCCAAAGATAACGAACATTTGTAGGATCATACTTAAGAGCTAAAAGTAAAAACAAAATATATTCTGCTTTAACACCCAGCAAAATTAGGATACAAAGTACTAACCACCCTATTTATATGATATTTAAACTAAGGTAATTCATGGTATCATAGATATGGTGCTAAAAGTTATTTAATTCAAAATTCCTCATTTTAAAAATGAGGCAATCAAGATACATAGAAGTAATTAACCCAAAGTCAAACAAGTACCATATGGCAAAGTTAAGATTTGAACTGAAGCTTCCAACTTCAAATCCAACATTTTTTTCCACTGTGTTCTCAAAGGTTTTCCTGTTCACCTTGGAGCAAAGGCGCCATCCTCAAGGTCAGACCTTTTCCAGTCTCACAACTAGACAACATAAAATGCTTTGAAACGTCTCTTATGGCCAGGATTTGGGCCAACACAGGAGATACTATGCTAACTCCAGTCTCATACAAAAACTTCATTCTTTAACTTTTGGCAAATTTCACAATGAAAGGTGAAAGTAATAAATAAAATGCCACATTGTAAAGTTTCTTCCTGTTAACATATCCTGGTCCTACTTTGTGTACTAACGGGGTGACCCAAATTTAAAACTTTACAATTTGGCCTCATGTCTGCAGCTTCTGTAACCAATCTAAGGTAAAACTTCCTAACAATTGAAGCTAAAGTGTCTTGAGCAGTTATTAGATCCTTTATATAGGAAGTGTTCAACCAGAGACTAAATGATCACTTGTTGGGAATGCAGTAAAGCAGATCCCTATTTAGGTCTACTCTACATAAGATAATTTCTGAGGTACCTTCCAACTCTCAGAGACTAACATTTATTTTATTAGTATCTTCACAGAAAAAAATGGTTAAAGCTGTTTAAAAAAAATAAATTCTTCAACTTCCACATTGGAGCAAATTTTGACTCTAGAGTTGCCTGCTTAAGGGACCCATCTAATCAGAAAGAAGTTTCGTATCATATTTCGGATCATGCTAAATTCAAAGATATATATCTTGTTTATAAGTCAACTCTAAGATAAAGTTAGCCAAGAAGAAATGGTTCTAAGCAAATGTATGCTCCAGCTTAAAGGATTCCATCCTAGTATCATTTGTCTCACTACTGACAAATGTAGGAGAATTCAAATCTTAGTAGGAAATTTAATTACAAATTAAATTTGTTTTAAAAAATTTTACAACAGAGTAGCAATTAAAATAATTCTAGCTTTTGTCATCCAACATTTTATCTATC
Organism: Sminthopsis crassicaudata; assembly: GCF_048593235.1. Lineage (NCBI taxonomy): Eukaryota > Metazoa > Chordata > Mammalia > Dasyuromorphia > Dasyuridae > Sminthopsis > Sminthopsis crassicaudata. The sequence continues at coordinate 407,987,865 of NC_133619.1, read as the reverse complement.
AATTAAAGTGGATATAAAAACATATTAAAATACATTACCTTTTGTATAGCAAAAAATAGCTTGCTTAATGTTGTCTTGTTCTAGTGACATTTCTGCCAGTCTAACCCATTCTTCTGTGTCACTAGGGTTTAAATGTGCAGAAATTAACTCAAACTGCAAAGATTTTTCCATATCACCTTGGTCCTCATATATCATTGCAAGCGTTGAAAATGGTTCATAAGCAAGAGGAGCTATAAAAGACAATTTTTTTTTTCAATATTTAAAAAGGTGAAAAAGTGATTGAGTTAGCTATGATCAGGGTCCACAAACTACTACTAAATTCACATATGCCAATATTTTTTATGTTCATTTCAGTCACTCTAAGAAAATGTCACAAAATGAAAATGGAACTCAGGATTTCTTTAGATTTATATAAACTAATAATTATAATTTTCTTTGTTTAATTTGCAAATTAATAACTGGCATGTATGTAGTGCTTTTAAAGTCTTATAAAGCCTTTTATACAGTTTATCTCATATAAACATCACAATCACCCCAGAAGACAGATAATGAAAATGAATTGTTCTTATTTTAAAGGTAAGAAAACATGTTCAGCACTCTGATTTGACCAAAATTATACAGATAATAAGGAACAGAGGCAAAACGGAAAGCTAGTCATCCTAACTCCAGGTCTCAAGCATTCTATTCAGAAAAAAAAAGGGGAGGGGGGAAGTTAAGAAGAAAATGTCAAAAAGTATGCTTTTGTAAAACATCTGCTAGATGGAAATTTTCCAACTGCTTCCACATCCTGCCATTAAGGATTTAGGCCAATGTGTTTTAGTCATTGGTATTATGTGCAGGAAGAACCTAGACACTTATACCCAAAGAACTCAGCCAAGAAGATGCCCATAGTCTCAATTTTTGATGCAATAATTCCAAAAATCAAGTACAAAGACATCTAGAAATTAATGCTCCAAAATTATATTTAAAAGAAAGGATGAAACAAAATAAAGGTCCAGACAAGGATGGTAAATAATATGAACTATGATAAATTATCTCGAAGAAAAAGAAACTTAAAATATCATCAGTTTTTTACAGCATACAGAATTAAGTCTGAAAGAAGGCTCTTAAAATTGAGATTATTGATAGTATAACTTCAGATAAAGATTAACAACCTTCTATAGTGAATAGTAGTAGTTTGGCAAAATAGAGAGCAAAATGAAAGAAAAAATAGCAGTCTGAAAGATGCTCTCAGTAAAAAGATTTGCAGCTTACTGTTATAAAAATGACAAATTTAGAACTGTCTTTTGTCAAAAAGAGACCCAGGTAAAAAAATTCATCACTTGACATTATGTGATCTGGAAATGGAAAAATGTAACTTCTTCAATTCTGTTTCAACATAACATCCTGAAATATTTAGGAAAGGTTATTTAGAATAATAAAAAATGGAATATAAAGACTTCAAAACACCAGTGAGAAAAATAGTACACTTTAATGGTAACAGGAATAGAATATATATTGTCTATTGCTACCTAACATCTTTAGTTCAATCAAATAATATGATCCTGAATTCTTGTTTAAGGCTTATATTTAAGTAAAAATGGGAAGATAAATGTCATCATAAATAATAACTATCAAATGATATTTTCTAATTAGCAAGGTAGTATGAATCTCTACTTCATTATTAGATTATGGTAAAAGGCTTGCAGGGACAAAATTTTAAATTTTGTCAATCAATATATAACCCCCCACATAAAATACCTTGTCTTATAATTTCCATGCACATTAATATGGCTTCTTCACGTTCACCTCGAGCAAATCGGATGTTAGCTTCCCCCATGAGTCCTCTCAGAGCTCTAGGAAGTTTACTACGAGGTCTTTTCTCCTACAGAGAAAAAATGGTATTTACATTTGAATAAAGTTCTAAATCTCGCTTCAAAACACTTTAATAAAACTAAGAAATAAATAAAATCAAAATCTTACATTTAAAAAGGCAACTTTTCAAGCTTCAGAATTCAACAGTTCAAACTAAATGGTTGCAATTTTAACTGACTCACTTAAGAACTTTTATCAGAAAAACTGAAAACTCAATTATAGAAAAGGACGAAAATTATTTTCTTAACACTTTCTAAAGATTGGAATTTTAAAAGTTTAAAAATGTAATTGAAACAAATTTTATGAACACAGAAAACTTTATAAAATAGTTCTTGGATTGGTTTGGAGCAGGGGTGTTGGGGTGTGTTTGGGGGGCAGTGTATGTGCAAATACATGCACATACACTTGTGTCTGAAGGCACATTTGAACTCAGGTCCTGACTTCAAGGCTGGTGTTCTATCCACTATGCCACCTAGCTGCCCCCCATATACACTTTTTAAAAGCAAACCTTGATATGCTCAGATACTACGAAGTAGGATGCTTTTACAAGTAGGCTCATTACCAGATTTACTATTTGTTTGGCATGAAATTTAAAATAAACCAGAAAACTGCAATGACACAATTTAATAAAACTCAGAACTATAAATTTTCTTATTACCCCAAATTTTCTTTCAGAATTATAACTCCAAATATTTGCTTTCCATCCTCTGACAATATGAAATTAACCACCAGATGCAGACATAAGCCTACCTCTTTCCTTGATTTCCACCAGAAACTCTGAATCTTTTATCCCCAAACATGTCCCTGTTTTATCCCCAAACATGTCCCTGTTATTTCCACTCCCCAGGCCTTTAATACTTTCCCTACTGGACTCCAAGCTATTTCATGGCCATGATGATGTTTTGTTTTTCTTTGTCATCTTGTCATGTCGGGTATATGAATGCTTGCTGAGTTGTTTTTTAACTGAAATTTTGCATTTTCATGCACTGAAAAAATACGTACTAATTACTGAATCACAACTTTTTCTTCAAAATAAAAACATATAACTACTTGCTTTCATCATTTTTTTGGTCTCTCGATTAAGGACCATCTCCAACACAAATACATCTCCTGCTGTGGGTTGTTCAGGTGTTTCTTCATCTTCTTCCTCTTCTTCCTCCTCCTCTTCTTCATCTTCATTTTCTCCAAGCATGGAAGCAAAGACCCTATGGACTGATTTGCTAACTCCATCAGATGTTTCTCCTGGTAAAGAGAAATCAAAACCAAACATAACCACTTTGTCAAAAAAAAAAAAAAAAAAAAAAAAAAAAAAAAGGCTGTCACTTCTAAGTGGCTGTCTTTACGACCTTTTACAGTAATAATAAGACTATTTATTCACAAGTTAGACTTCTAGCAATTGTAATTATTCAGAATACAGTCACAAACTTGTCTGTTATTAGCCAAAACAATAGCTTTAAAGCTATCCCTTGCTCAATAGCAAATAAACCCACACCTCAATAACCCCTCAGGACATCCCAGTATTACTGCATAGAACAGTAATATTTTGAAAAGTGACTTGAACCATCAAGAAATAGTTACAATAACAACTGATGAAATTAAAAGTATATATATTTTAAAGACTTACAGCTAAAATAAGTTTTTGTACTTAAAGCAGTATTATTTAGACAATTCAACTATGTAGAACACATCCTAAAAGATGCTTGATAACAATCAAATATGATAGTATTTGATTAAATAAAATGAATACAAAATACAGACAAGAGTATGTTTTCATTAAAATTGCAAGATTTTAATTTTTCAAATACTCAAAATCGCTCCAAAGTTCAAGAATCACTAATTGAAGTATTTAAATGATTACATTTTCAACTGAGAGGATGAAAGGCTTTATGCATAAAGAGGTATTTGATTCCCAGGGAAGTCATTTAACCTCTTAAGCGTCCCAGGCAACTCAGTTGTAGAGACTAGACAAACTGAGGTGATAGGATCTACTTGTCCTTAGTCTCCTATACTGAAGAAATCACAATTCTGTTTTTTAAAAATCATTTGAACCATAAAGATCATGTTTAAAGTTTTCAACAAAATTAAAATGAATCTGGTTATTTTAATCGGGGGGCGAGGGGGAGGGAGGAAGAAGAGGACAGAGGTGTATATAAGGGGAACCAAATCTGTGATTTCATTAATTTAAAAAAAAAAAAAGCCTAGTGAGGAAACTCCTTTGGTTGACAATCAAATGCAGATTTGTGCCTATTTTGCCACTTGGTCTTTGAGAGTTGCCGAGGGCATAGAGAATTTAAATAATTTTCCCAAGAGCACAAAGTATGTGTAAAAGATGGAACTTGAATCCATGTCTTGAATTTTAGGCCATTTCTCTATTCACTCCCACATCCTCTTTGTCTTATAAAAGAATTTGTTAAACTTAATGATAACGCTAATTATTATAAAGTATCTTATATGAATTTCTAAATCATTAGAGTAATTTTGCCATTTTAAATGAAGATACAGGTTGATGACCAACTTAAGCATCAAAATATATTCCAAAAGAAGCATCTAACCCACGGGAATTGTATATGAGTTGATTTATAAATCATTTAAAAAAAACTTTTTCTTAAGATATCATGCACATATCCCCAAGAATAGCAAGATTCTAACAAAACAGGACTGAATTTTTTTTTAATTCACATATTATATTTGGTGTATAGTTAACAAGATTATAATAAATCAAGGCTCATCAACTTTCAATAAAATTTCATAAATTAATAGAACAAGAAATTAAACTGAAAAGGTGCTAGATAAACTTCCCCAGGTTAAATTATTGATTTAAATGTAGATCAGAAAATGAGAAATGTTGAGTTGTGGGGTGGGATATAGAGAAACAACTTGGAACATTTTAAAATTATTAGTCAATTATTCTCTGGAGGAAGGAGATGGCTATGAGGTAGAGCTAATTACATACAATTTTTGGATGAAAGGTTTTAATTAAACATGGCTCAGATGCCATTCTAAAGAATGTTATTCAATCATTCAGTTGAGTCCAACTCTTCATACTGACCACGGGGTTTTAATGGCAAAAGCACTGGAGTGATTTGCCATTTCCTTCCTCAATGGATTAAAGCAAACAAATTAAGTGAGTTGCCCAGGGTCATACAACTAGTAAATGTCTGAGGCTAGATTTGAACTCAAGATGTTTGGGACTGTCCACTAAGCAATCTAGCTATCTCCTACCCCTGCTTTCCTCTGTGTGCTAGAAAAATAATGGTTACTATGATCCTAAGGAATCAAAACTCCAAATATAAGAAACATCAAACATCCCTAAAGATGGCCACAAAGCAGGTAAAACACTACCATACACTGAAGTCACAAAGATAAAAACAATCAACAAATATACAGGACATTTACTGTCAAATGTTACATTAATCACAAAATAACAAATACTTTTATAACTCTTACAACATATTGTAGGTATTAAATCTTTTCAACATACCTTCATTGACATCCTGGCTCTGAGATTTGATTGAGTCAATTCCAGAAGAAGATGGAACTTCGGAGTCATTTAGATTTTCCTCAGCTAAAACTTTTCCTTTTTCCTGACTGGCCTAAAGGATGTAAAATTTATTATTACATGTTTTATTCTGTTCTTAAACATATGTGTGTATATATGTATGTGATGGAGACATTAACTTTTAAATAAAATTTTTACACTCTATCCCTTTGATTATAATGCAGTGGACAGAAAACTACCATTAAAACTTAAGCCGTGGGACAGCTAGGTGGCGCAGTGGACAGAGCACCAACTCTGAATTCAGGAGGTCTCAAGTTCTCAGACACTTAGTACTTCCTAGCTGTGTGACCCTGGGCAAGTCACTTAACCCCAGCCTCAGAGAAAAAAAAACAAAAAAAAAACTTAAGCTCTACCACAACTTTGTCAATTTGAACAAGTCTCTAACGCTCTGTGAGTTCTTCATCTATAAGGCAGCGTATAATGCCTGCACTACTTAACTCAAAGGGTGACTGTGAGGACCAAATGAGCTGTGTATTCAGTGCTACTGGATTAAACATAAGCCATTATGACTTCTGCCTATATCGTGACACACCATGGAATCCCGGTAAAATGAATTAGAGAATGAATTGGGCCTATAACTAAATAAAAAGAACTGAAGGAGTATATTAAATGTGGGAAACTATACCACGCTTTCACTCCCAGACTGCTTTCTAATACAAAAATCCATCTTCTCAAAACAAACATTTTCCCTCAGATACTCTATGGTCGTTAAATTTTGTAACACTGTAATCTCTGAGAAATCAAACGAACAGGTGGCTCAGTGGAGGGATAGGTGGTGGATACGGGTAAATTCTCTAAGTGATGACATACTCCGGTAGAAGAGACATCACTAAAAAATGTTCCGTCAAGTACAAAGTCATTCACGTGGAAATCCACAAGGGACAAGGGTGAGCAGCCTAAAGATCCGAAAGGAGAATCCTTCATGGAGCGATTTAGGAAAAAAACGGACAAGAATTTAGTAAGATGACACAGGAATGAGTTGTAATCTGTACCAATGGAAAAAAAAGCAACCACAAACAGATCCTGCTGGTCATTTCTCTGTTTAGATGTGGAGGCAATTCCCTAAATAAAAAAGGCAGGTGGCAGTAAGAATGTTTCTTCCACGTAAATACCTGTGAGAATTCTCTGTAGGTTACAGAGAACTCCAGAGCTGGGGGACTTAGCCATCATCTAGCCCCGCCCCTTACTGCACTAACGAGGAAACAGCTTTAGAACAAATAACAGGGCCTCTCCTCGGATACAACGACACTCAAAGACAAACCCTTTAACACGGAGGGGGGGGGGGGGCGGGGGGGCACTCAGGGGGGGAGGCGACTTCTGCGCCTGCTCAGGAGAGACGGCAAGGAGCGCCAGCGCCGGAAGGTCTGCCCAGGCAGCGCTTCCTTTACAAACAGCATAAACTGAGCCCGGGAGGATGAGAGGAGTAGAGATTACTAAGTGAAGGTCCAGCACACTGGAGCCCCGCGTTTCCATCGCCCCACTCCTTACCCGTGGGCAGCACCTCCCTCTCTCCGCGGCTCGGGTGTCTCCCCTGCAGAACTGGGGGTCGGGGTGAGGGGAGGAAGGCTCCGGGTGGTCGGCCTCTGACGCACTTTCCGAACGGCAGACCCTCCCCCTTCCTTCCTCCCGATCCCGGCCCGCGGAGGAGCGAGCCAGAGCCACGGGAGGGCTCAGAGAGAGAGGAAGGGGCGGCCCACGGCCGGGCCGAACGAGAGCCAAGTTTCGGCTCCCGGCTCCGCGCTCCCGCGGCCTCGGGAAAGCCTGGGGTGTCCGACACAAGGGCTTTGACTCACTTTTTTCTCGCGAGTTTTCCTCTCTTCTCTTCGCCTCTCGAATTCCTCAAAGGAGATCTTCCCTTCCAGATAATCGATCAGCTCGGGGCTGAACCCCGACATCTCGCCGCTGCTGTCGCTTTTTTCCCAGGTAGGATAGACGCCAGAGTCAGGGTTTCCAACCTCTCCTCACTGCCCCGCCCACTTCCGGAAGAGAGCGGACTCGGTGTCTCCAGCAAAAGGAGCCGGGCAGCCGCGGGGCCTAGCAAGCGAGAGTGCCGGAGAGGCTCGGCCCGGAGGAGGAAAGCACTTTCCAGGCTGGGGGATGGGCTGTGACGAGGTTCGGAGCGGGAAGCGTGACGGACGCATGCGCACTGAAGCGAGCAGAACCTGACAAGTGCAAGCTGTAACAGCCACGCTGCAAAGGGGATCCACACAGACTCCATCTACGCTAATCAAAACGGAGATGGAGATAATTCCCAGTGCCCGATGACGGAAAAAGTTATCCACTGCCGGAGAAAGAGCTGAGGAATTCTGAGTGCGGAGTGGGGGAAAAAACCCCCATTTTCTTTGTTTCTCTCTTTTTTTAGTGTTTGCTTAGGGAATATGGAAATGTTTACATAACTATGCATGTATAATTGATAGATTTGCTTTAAAGCAACATACTACATTAATTAGGGGATATAAACACATGACCCCTAGAGTAAGCTCTCAGAACTTTGGTTTAATAATCTGCATTATTTTTTAACTTAAAATTAAATCAAATGCAGATTAGAGTGTCCAGTAGTAACGTTTTAATATTTGCACACACATTTCTAAGATCTTGTGCTTAAACAAACTCACGATGCTAGCACATAGCATTTCATAGTGACAGTCTCATATAATTGTAGGGGATTCATCATTGAAAATTTATAGTTCATGTTGATATCTGAGGTGACCTTAAACCCAACATTCCTGATGTAAAATCGAATCATCATAAATTGTTCCCACTTAACAACAGAGTTTATCTGTTATCAATTATCAGAGATTATCAGGAAACACATTCCTTCATTGGAACCCAAGTAACTCAAGGTATTTCTCAGGGATAATAAATGCAAAATAGTTTTAAGGAGCTTAACCAATTTATAATTTAAGAGGAATTCCAGAGGACTCTTTCACTTTTTTTGATTGACATCAGTTTTCTTTGTTCTTTTGCCTTCCCCCATTCAGAGCTGCATAGTCTCAGAGCGCTTCATAAAACGAAAACCTAATGAAGATAAGGTTTTACTCTTCTTCTTTTTTTTTTTTTCCTTCTGTAAATCAGACAGAGTTTGAGAACTAGGCTGTTTGTTTTAAAAACAGCTAAGCGCTTTTCTGTTCTTTTTCCCAAAGTCAGTGCAAAAGGATTACAATTTATGTAAAATTGCTTTTACTATCACATCTCAAATAAATTTCACTGAACTAAGTCAGCATAGTTTCTTTCTCTCACTCTCATCTTTTTGTCCATGTGTCCCTGCTGCAGTCAGGGAATGAGGGAAGGGGAAAGAAAGAGAAGGAGACTCTCTTTATTCTATTCACTGTCCTCCTTAAGGAGGCCTTAATTTAGTTGAATTTGCCTCCAAATTACTTTACACACACACACACACACACACACACACATACACACAATTCATTTATCTCAACGTTGGTATTGAATGTTGGCCATATCTAAAAACCCATATAAAGTTACCAGATATGAAGCAATTAAATCCAGTAAAGAAGCTAACACTCATATAACGCTCCCCGATCATTGTTCTCAAAAATTAACTAACTTTTTCAGCAGCCCCAGCTTGGCCAGAGCTGAAGTCTACAGAAAAAAAGTCAGACTTTTCTCTCTCCCTCTCTCTCTCTCTCTCTCTCTCTCTCTCTCTCTCTCTCTCTCTCTCTCTCTCTGTCTCTCCTCTCTCTTTGTCTCTTTCTCCTCTCTCTCTCTCTGTCTCTCTCTGTCTCTGTCTCTCTCTGTCTCTCTCTCTCTTTCTCCTGTCTCTCTCTCTCTCTCTCCCTCTCTCTCTCTGTCTCTCTCTCTCTCTCTCTCTCTCTCTCTCTCTCTCTCTCTCTCTCTCTCTCTGTCTCTCCTCTCTCTTTGTCTCTTTCTCCTCTCTCTCTCTCTGTCTCCCTCTCTCTCTCTCTCTCTCCCTCTCTCTCTCTGTCTCTCTCTCTCTCTCTCTCTCTCTCTCTCTCTCTCTCTCTGTCTCTCCTCTCTCTTTGTCTCTTTCTCCTCTCTCTCTCTCTGTCTCTCTCTCTCTCTCTCTCTCTCTCTCTCTCTCTCTCTTCTCTCTGTCTCTCTGTCTCCTCTCTCTCTCTCTCTCTCTCTCTCTCTCTCTCTCTCTGTCTCTCTCTCTCTCTCTGTTTCTCTCTCTCTCTCTTCCCCCCCTCTCTCTCGGTCTCTGTCTCTTTCTCTCTCTCTGTCTCTCTCTCTCTCTAGCTCACAGAACAGACTTGACACAGACATTCTGCACAGAGACACAAACACAAAAATTACATGCAAGAGAACCATCCCTTCCCCACATGAAACAGCAATATCTCATCAAGTACGCACTCTGGTGATATTTTAGATTTTTTTTTTTTTTTCTCTGAAGATTTGGATCTGGACTACTTCTTCCCCTTTCCTTTCTGGGGAAAGCAGCTCCAATCTCATGGCTTGAGATCCTGTAATACACAGAGACAACCTCTCAGCTCGGATCCCCAAGCCTGTAGGAGTTGCCACAGCACCCTATGCTCTGTGCTGCTTATCAGGACTTCCTTCTGGCTTACTAGGCTGCACCCTTTAACTTTGGATCACTAAGCCTGGATGATCCCAGAGTCCGCTTCAGCCTAAGAGCAGTCCAAGGGCACAGGCAGTGCCCTAGGGAGAGCAGCTCTGATCTGGACTGCTCCTTCCTCTTTACCCCTTTTTTATGCACTTGTCCTTGTGCTTCTTCTCCTAAGACTTGTTCTTTTGTTTGTATCTAGGGGCCTCTCTTTATGTCCATACTTCACAGAGAGGGAGTCTGAGTGTCTGATCTCAACGATGCTCAGAGAAAACCCAGCCTGGCACCTGCCCCGCATCAGAACTCCAGGCTTCTCTCTGGGAAGTCACAGATCCCGGATGAGCCCCCAGAAATGTGGTGTATTGATAATGTTTCCTTTATTGATGACTTGTTTGCCATGGAAACCCGCTCAATTCCCTGAGTCAACTCAGTCATCCTAAAGAAATGAACAAATATTCTCCTTGGTGGGTCCCTGGAGATGGAGCATCCTGCACCTGGAAGGCTGCTTCATCTCAAGAGTCATATATACAATGAGAATATTTAGGACAGTGCCTTCTTTATTGTTAACCTATAAAAACCCTTAGGTGGAAAGGGACTTTGAGAATCTCACCCAGAAAATATTTGTACACCATGCCTGGGATTTTTTTCCCCCACTCTGACACTCTGAATGGCTGTGATTAGGGATTCTCCCAGCTGAGAAATTCTTTGGAATGGTGATGATGTATGTTGGATGTTGTTTGTTTGTTATATTGTCTTTATTGTTATGGTGGCCATTACGTTTATTAATTGTATGTTATTTTTAAACTATAAGTTTCTTCTTCCCTTATGTCTTGTTTAAATCAAGATTCTGAGTAATAATAAATTTGTATCCACCCCCTTTAAATCTATGCCTGTGAATGAGAATTCCTAACCTAGATTAAACTTTCACTTGGTCATAGCTTTTAAATAGTCCAATTATTCTTATAGTTTTTCTTCTTGATCTGTTCTCTAGATCTATTGTTTTTCTTATGATATGTCTTGTATTCTTTTCTATTTTTTATTCTTTTTTGTTTTATTTCTTGATCTCTTATAACTTCACTAACTTCCAAATTTTTATGACTATACTTTGTACCTCCCAAATGCAAGAGAATGAAATCCTCAAAGATCACAAACTGAAGATTTCATATGGCTATTTTTATTCAACCCAGAAAACACAGAGAGAATTCTCTATCAAACTGAAAATCTCCTTTTCTCAGGATTTTCACTGTAACATAGTATATAATAAATTTACCTTACTGTCAAAACAATCTTGCTTGTCATCCTTATGAACTTTTATTTTTTCATTCATTTAAAAAATATTTATTAACAGTCATCTGTTACTGTACCTTTCAACCCCAACCAAATAACTGAGGATGGGATAGAGGGAAGGGAGGAAAACCCCTGTAACAATTAATGTGCTGGTAAATGTTTAACAGCTGGGGGATGGAGTGGAAAGAAGGGAATGTCAGTCCAGAGAGAGAGTGTAAGGTGATATACTTTGAAGTTTAATCTGTATCATTAATATCTTCTCCATCACTTTCTTAAGTGTAAATACAAACAGTAAATTAAGCCCTGAATTGTGGCATTTACTGACTTTTTAGGTGTAAATGCTCACAAAAATTAAGAATTGGTCTTCTAGGGCAGAGTCAAGATGGCAGAGCAAAGTCAGGAAGCTGTTTTCCTCAAAAACCATATGAAACCAATCCTCTAAATAATGTCTGGAATGACAGAACCTACAAAGAGACAAAATGAAACAACTTTACAACTCAAGATAGGCTGATCAAGAAAGATCAGTTTCACTTCGGTAAAAGTGCACAGCCCAGCTCAGGTGGTATCTGGGAAAGCTAGTGGGAGGGTCCTAATTACAGTCAACAATAGGTGGAACTAGGTCAGGACACTCTTAGGGAACGAGAGATCCTTGAGCTCAAAGCCAAAGCTCATAACTGCCCCCAAAAGGTTTGGATAATACCTCCCCAGGAGGGGAGCTTGTGCCCCAGGAGCAAAGCTTGATGTTAAAAGTCATGTAATGAGGGAGGGAGAAAGAAAGAAAATGAGCAAGAAACAACGAGCCTTGATCAGAAAAGGCTACTATGGTGACAAGGAAGACCAAAACACCAAAGGACAAATACCCACATGTGAAACTTTAAAGGGGGTATGAATTAATCTCAAGTTCAAAAAGCTGCCTTGGAAGAGCTCATAAAGTTCTTTAAAAGTCAAATAAGAGAAGTAGAAGAAAATTGAAGAAATGAAAGGTATGCAAGAGTCAGCAGCTTAGAAAAGGAAAAAAATTCCTGAAAAATTGCAATTGGTCAAAATCCCCTGAAGAAAACAACACTTTTAAAAGTAGAATTAATAAAATGGAAAAGGAGATATAAAAGTTAACGGAAGAAAATCATACATTAAAAACTAGAAACAGGCAAAAAGAAACTAATGACTCTGAGATATCAACAATCATTCAAACAACTTAAAAAGAATGAAAAAGTAGAATTAAAATAATTCATTGGAAAAACAACTGACCTAGAAAATAGATCCAAGAGATACAATTTAAAAATTATTGGACTACCTGAAAGCCAAAATTTTTAAAAGGGCCTGGATAGCTTCTTCAAGAAATCATCAAGGAAAACTGCCCTGATATACAAGAACCAGAAGAGGAAATAGTCATTAAAAAAATCAATCAATCACCTCCTGTCTAGATTCCACAAGGAAAACTCCAAGAAACATTATTGCAAAACTCCAGGAACTATAAGCTCAAGGAAAAAGTCCTACAGGCTGCCAGGAAAAAAAAAAAAAAATGCAATTCTAGTATCAGGGAGCCACAAGTCAGCATTACCTGGGGTCTGGCAACTTCTACAAAAAAGGATCAGAGGGCCCAGAATACCATATTCCAGAAGGCAAAGTTCCTGGAATTACAACCAATAAACAACTATCCAGTGAGACTGGGAATCATCTTTCAGGGGACAAGATGGATCTTCAATGAAGCAAGACTTTCAATCATTTCTATTGAAAAGACCAGAACTAAACAAAAAATTTGATCTACAAATACAAGACTCAAGAGAAGCATAAAAAGATATAGGAGAGAAAAAAAGTTGAACAGGTTTTTATCCCTGCATGGGAAGATGATTCTTGAGAACTGTATCTTTTATTAGGGCAGTCAGAAGTGGTATACATAAACAGAAAGTGTGAGTATAAGTTGATTTTGATGTGATGATGTTAAAAAAAAATGCAAGGAGTAGAAAAAGGATTGTATTGGGAGAAGAGGAAATGGGAGGTAAAAAGGAGTAAATTAGATCATAGGTAGAGCCACAAAATAACTAAAGTAGAGGGAAAGAAGGAATAGGGATAAGCTTTGTGTGAAGCTTAATCTCATCAGTTTTGACTCAAAGGAATAACACTCACACTCAGTTGGGCATAGAAATTTATTCCTATATGGTAACTATAGAGAAGTAAGAGTAGAAAGAGGAAAGAAAAGTGAGAGCTGGATAAAAGGGAGGGTGGAAATAGTAGGAGAAGGTGGTAATGGAAGGAAGGAGGAATGATAGAAAGGAGGGCAGGTTGAGGATAGAGTTGGTCAGAAGCAAGACACTGATGTGGAGGGATAAGGTAGAAAGAAAGAAAAAAGTATATATATATATATAGAGAGAGAGAGAAAATAGAATGGAAAGAAATACACAGCTAATAATCATAAATTGTGAATGGGATAAAGTCTCCTATAAAAAGGTGGGTAGCAGATTAATTAATTGGGTATGCAATGAAAAAAAACTAGAAAACCAACAAATTATGAACTAAATTATGAACTATGATTTTGAACTAAATGGGGATGATAATAGCAATAACCTCCAAGGTTATTGTGAGAATCAAATGAGATAATATATTTAAAGCACAATATAGAATATGTTTTAGCTTAGTATCTGGCATATAGCAGATGCTCAATAAATGATTATTTCCATGCCCTCAATTTTGATCTCAATACCAAATATTGGTATTGGATATCCTTCATCGCTTTCTCTTGAACTCTATATGTCCAATTGCCTGAAAGATATCTCCATCTGATGATCTTAAAACACCAAAAATTCAACAAGTCTAAAGGGAACCTAATATTTTTTCCCTTTAAGTTCTCTCTCCTCCAAACTTACCCATTTCTGTAGGAGGGCACTGCTTCCAGTCACCGGAGTTTAAAGCTAGATAATAATCTTTGATCACCTATTTCTTCCATAATCCACCCATTTTCAAACAATTTTCAAAGACCTGTCAGTTCTATTTCTAGACTATCTCTTGTATCCATTTACCTCTGGTCACTCACATGACTACCATCTTAGTTCAAGCCCCATAATCTTCTCTTTCCAATCCATCACCCAAAAAAGAGTTGCCAAAATAACTTTTCCTATGCTGTGGGTTTGATCATGTTACTCTCCCATTCAAAAACTTTTACTAACTCCCTATTGCCTAAAGTATAAAATACAAACAAGATAATATAATGGATAGGGTATGTGAACTGGAGTCAGATGTACCTGCATTTGAATACCGTCTCAAACACTAGTCCAGGACCGATCTCTCAGCCTCATTTTCCTGATTTTAGACTATCTCTTAGAGCTATTGTAAAGCTCAAAATGACATGATGCATGTCAAATGCTTTGCACATCACAAAATGCTATACTATTATTGTTATTTATTTGTTATCATCATTATTATTTATTATTATTATTTGCTATTAACTCATCCTAATATTTTAGACCTGCAATCTAGTTCAAAGCTACCTTTCCAGAGTAATCTCAAACTACTTCCCTTTACATGGGATTTTCCCATGTAAAGGAAAAGGTTTCTTTATCTCATCTCTCTGTGTCTGGAGATTAGCAGCACACTTCACCATGAGTTCTGGAGCTGTGGCTGGTAATTGTATTACTCAGATTTTTAAAGTCTTTCAAAGTAGTTTGTCTTTATAATATTTCAATTGTATAATTTGTTCTCATGGATCTGTTCATTGTATTCTGCCTCATTTTAAACAAGTCTTCCCAGGTTTGTCTGAATCTATCTTATGCTATATACATTTCTATAAAAAGCATCTTATTTGGTGGAGTGCATTTTCTCCTCATCCTGTATTTCAGAAATTCTCATCTGCTGAGGGAGCTATTTCTTCTGAGAAGGGCCTTCCCTGATCATCTGCATTGTTAATACTCTCCCCTTCTTCAAATTTTCACAAAGCTCTTTTCCCCTTGATTTCTCCTTCATCCTCTTTACTCACTATCTCAAAATTATGTATCTGTATACCTGGTATTATCTCCCTAGTAGAATGTAAACTCCTTGGAAAGGATTATTTTATGGTTTAGAACACTTCTCACCATAATGCCCTCATAAATATTTGTTGAATTGTTTTGGCAAAAACATTGCCAACTGGTGTTGTAGTCTCTTAAAATTTCTTCCTATGGAATTATGTTTTGATAGCTAATAAAATAGCATTTACTGGTTTGTCATGATATACTAGAAAAAGCACTGAACTTAAGAGTCATGAAACAGAAAATTTAATTTCAGCCATTGTTACTTCCCCGTTGTATTCCTTGGGCAAGTAACTTAAACTCAATATACTTCATTTTCCACATCTGTAAAGTTAAGAGGTTTGAAATCTCTAAGGTTCTTCCAAGTCTCTCATTCTTTGGTTCTAATGCTCTAAATGCTTCTATGTTCTAAAAGTCTTACCTTGATGGTTAAAAGGAAAAAAAGTTAACTCAAAGAAATCTGAAGTTTTCTTCAATAACTGCATGGGATAAAAACATATTATAAAGTGGCTCAAAGAAAGAAAAGAAATGTTTTCTTCACCAATTTGTTTATTATTGATATTGAATATTAACTACCCACAAAATACAATAAATGAAAAGTACAATAATGATGTCAATTTCCAGATTAGTTTTAACTAAATCACTGACTTTGTGATGTAAGCAAACATTTGTACATTACTGATATTATTCCTTTGAAGGTAGGGAGGGGAAAGGAAGGGAGAGAAATCTTAGAGAAAATAATGGGCTATTAGAAATTACTTTGTACCAGAAATATGACATTTAATCATATGAAAATGAGAAGTGAATATTCAGGAAGAGGGTATAGACTAGGGATCAGGATTAAGTAAATAGAAGGAAAGGAAAAACCTCTAGCAAAATTATCATCTTTTTCTACATCTAATCCTGCAGACCCTGTGTGCTGGCTGAAAAAATAGCAAACTTCTAGGTACATGGCATACTTGATCTGATCACATGTTTTACCTTCCACTATAGATGTAACATATAAAAGAATGCAAAAGTCATTACATAATAATGGGGAAAACTTTGATTCCATGATTTCCCATTGTCTTTTCTTCATTTTTAAATTTACCCAATCTGAATTTTAGAATTTTTATAGATCTTTGTTAAATTATGTAAATTTGTGTTTTGGTGGAATTTTTTGAGTTGTTTTTTTCTTTGTTAGTTTTGAGGCAATCAGGTTAAGTGACTTGTCCCAACACATATAGTTAGTGTCTAATTAGGGTCAGTAGTGAATTCAAGTTCTCTTCACTCCAGAGCTGGGGTGCTCTCTATAGTGTCACCTAGCCGTCCCAAAATATGGGTTATTTTTGAGTCATATGCAGATAGAATATGTTGTCTTTCCGAGAAGTAATCAGAATCAGTCAAGATTGTGCTAGGGCCACCTTGAACTGGTGTAGGAGAGGCAGTTGTTAAAATTTCACTGTGAACACTTATACCTCAGAACTCAGCAAACACTACATGCAAATCAGGGTTTGTCTTACTTATTATCCCAGACTTAAGAAAATTGTAGAGAAAGTGTTAATAGTGTAGTTTAAATTTAAAAGTGTGTCTTGGAGGCCTCTAGATATTTCTTAGTTGTGTGACCCTGGGCAAATCATTTTAATCCCAAATGCCTCACCAAAAAAAAAAAAAAAAAAAAAGTGTGTACAGTCCCCATCCCCAATATTTACTAATATATCACTGATTCAAATTTAACATCTCTGGGAATTAAAATTTCATGTTCAATTATAGCATAGTAAAGTCCCTTTAGACTTGTGAACCAGTGATGTAATAATAAACACAAAAGATAGCACAGATTTCTTTATACTTCTGACCAAAAAAATTTTAGGAACTCATGTTTTCTTGGACTTTTTAGTATATTTATAGTCACAGCAACAGCAAAATCCCAACAACAACAGCAAACAAACAAACAAACAAACAAACAAAACTAACCCTCAAAACACCGTAATTCCCCAAAGCTATCTTTAAAAAAATAAATAAATAAAAGGCCTATGATGTCTTTGGTGAGGGAAATTTTCCAGGGACAAAGACAGGAGACTGAGGGCTCTGACAATTAGAGTCTTAGAGAATTGTCAGCTTTCTCATTTAGTTTTATGGTTATCCAAAATGGTTACACATTCAGGAAGTGTACAAGAGTATTAGACATAGTCAAATGATTACTTTCCATGTACAGAAATGGAATAAAAACCATTATAAAGGATCAGGTAAGAGTGGATATGAAGGTCAGAAGTAGGAAAGGCCAGCCATATCTGCTTTTTTTTTCTACTGAGATGAAAAATAACCACCTGAAAAAAGAAAACACATGTCATAAAAGGAGAAACTATAGGGAATCTTTCATTAACATAAACTAGAAAAACAATTGAATGAATGTTCTTTTAGGAAAAAAAGTATCCATTTTTTAATTTATGATTTCACAGTAGATAAGTTGAGATCACAAAATAATTTCTATATAACTTCAAAAACACACCCACCATATAGTTTGTTATAAGACATTTTATGAAGCAAGAATAATCTGTAAATGTTTCTATTGTAAAAACAAACCAAAAAAAAAAAAAAAATCAATCAAGCTAAAATTGGAAAAAAAAATGGAACAAAAAATGCCTTAGGATCTAGTGCAGGAGAAATGGCAGCTTAGTCCTCTCAGTTAGTTTCTCAGTTTCCATTATGGGAAGGTCTGTCATTTCTGAACACAACTTACTCAATCTCAGAGAATTCATGAAGGAGAGAAATTTTATAAATAAGGGATAGGTTTTTTGCTCTGTAAAATACTGTATTCAACATCCAACAATGTGCAGAGAGCCCTTTGGTCAAAAGAACACAATTGATAAACTCAACTTCATACTGGATAGAAGTGTTAACAAGTGATTTTTGAAGCTTTTAAAAGTGCCTACATATCATTATCCTTCTCTGATAACTTTCTACCACCAATAGAAGCTTTTTTTGTTAAAAAAAAAAATGTTGTCCAAAGAACAGAGAGGCACAAAGAATATGTGTTCCCTATTCCACATCTGAAACCCACCACTAGTAGAAAATAGACTGGGATTTCAAAAATCTTAGTTCAGGTTTAAAATTTCACTTCAATTTATTTTTCACTCAAAAATTTTGTGTTCAAGCATCTTCATTTATAGTTTTATAGCATTATAAAATTGGTACTAATATGGGATGAGCAGATATACTTCCTTGAGAAGTATGGCATTGTGTCTAGAAGATTGGACTTAGAATCAGGAAATCCCAGGTTCAAATTCTCTCTTCTGACTATGTGACCCCAAGCAAGTAAGTTATTTAATCTTTCTGCTTCAGTTTCCTCACCTATACCATGAGGATAATGATGCTCATAGTGTGGTTAGGAAGCTCAGTAAAGTCATATGCAAATATGTATCTATATAAATAGCTATCTGTAAAACTTAAAGTTAATTACAAATGTCAGTTATTAAAAGTACCACGAAATTTGACATATCTGTTTTCTTGGTCTGTTGGAAATGTGGAAGGCAATTTGAATCACAATTCAACTTTTGCGATCATTATTTTTTCTATCTTGGCGCCTCTTTGCAAAGTCACTGAATACATAAATCTCAACTCAAATGTCACATTCTATAAGGAGCTTTTTTACCAGTCATTCTTAACACTTTCCCTCTGAGATTATTTGTATGTAGTTGTTTACATGTTGTCTCCATCGTTAGATTGTGAACTCCTTGAAGGCAGGAATAAGTTTGTTTTTCTTTGTGCTCAGTGAAATGCTTGGCCCACAGTTGGCACTTAATAAATCCTCAATGATTTGATTTGAAAATTTGTTGATTTATTGATAGAGTAATACCAGTGCCAGAGAAATTATGGTGTACAAACTCCCTCCCTTCATACTGATTAGCAACTCATCTACAACTTATAGTCTCCATGAGTTTCCTGACTTACTGAGAGGTCTTATAACTTATAATGTTCATATAGCTAATATGTATAAAAAGTATGATCTGAATGCAAGTCTTCCCAACTCCAAAGCCAGCCTTCCATATCCACAGTGCCATTATGCCTTTTATTATATAGGATATTACAAAATCAAATCCTGCTGCCTAGAAAAACACCTTTATGCAATAAAAGTCAGGTAGAAGATTGTTAGCCTGTTAGGAGTTATTAATAGGTTCTTCCCTCTTCCCCCAAGCACAGCAGTTATACTAAGTTGATTCTGTTTTTTTTTTTTTTTAAACAGAACACATTTATTTATTCAGGAGTGTCACATAACATTGTTATAAGAACCTCTTAGCATATGCCAGTCTCTTTAAGGCCCAATGACATATGCCTTTCACTGAGATTGAATGTAAGCCTTAAAAAAGAATAATTGAAATAATTTTGTTCAACGTCACTGTTAAAATTCCAAACTATTTTTGTAACAAAAATGCTGTTCCACTTCCACAAATGAGAAGGTTCAAACCCAAGACCAGTCAGATATTTGGCAAAAGAGCTATCCATATATATTCTTTTTCTTGGAATTGGTTCAGTTAAATTGTTCATATACTCAATATTATTTATTTGTTTTAATTATGTCTTTCTACATTATTAAGGTGTGACACATGCTTCAATAAAGGTAGCTCTAAGATTTCTTGAGTTCTATGAACTTGTTTGTTTTTATAATTTAATAATTGTATTTTAATATAATTAATTAATTTCCTTGGTAATCTTGTGAAATATCACTATATGGATTTCTTAGGATCTATGAACTTTGTTTTTTTGCTGAGGCAACTGGGGTTTAGTGACTTGCCCAGGGTTACACCTCTAGGAAATGTTAAGTGTCTGAGATCACATTTGAACTCAGATCCTCTGACTTCAGGGCTGGTGTTCAATCAATTGTGCCACCTACCTGCCCCACCTATGAACTTTAAAAAATTTTTTTGCTAATTGTATTTCAGTATAATTAGTTTCCTTTGTAATTCTATGTATTTGATTTTGTGGATTTAAAAATATCCTGAGGTGTCGATAAGTTTTAGCAGTATTCAATTACTTCTTTAAATTATGTTTTTCTACATTATTGTGTGCCCCACTCCTCAGGGGAAAAAAAAAAAAAGTAACTCTAAAAAAAGTCCTTTTAAGGATTTTTAACCTGAGGTCTGCGACCTTTTTTTCCCTTAATTTTGATCACTGCATTTCAGTTTCCTTTGTAATTAATTTTCTTTGTAAGCCTATGTATTTTGTTATATGCATTTAGAAGCATTAGTCTGAGGTGTCCCTAAGCCATTATACTATCAAAATGGTCCAAGACACAAAAGGTACACCTAACCCCTAAAACCTGAAATATTTCATCATACTTAAGAATACTATTTAAAGTGATCATACAACTACTTTAATATATTTCTATACATAAATATTAAAACATTACAATCAACAATCTCTTTCATTTTTTAAACTAGATCCTTAATTATCTTACTCATGCACAACTAAATTAGATCTTGAACATAATGATAACAATTAACAATGTCAAGTTGTTCTTCTAGGGAGAAAAAGAGGTTGTCATACTTATTGTGCTTATTGTGATTGGGAACAAAATGCTCATTTTTACCTGAACTGAGTTTCAGCCCCTGAAGTAATTGGAAAAAGAAGTTTTTCTATTCTTCATAATCCACAAATGCAGAATCCGAATGGAAAGAAGGCGGCCAAGGTTTCTCATTGTTTATGTAGAAAGTTTTTGGAAACTTCTCAAGATCAAGACCTCTTCTCAAAAAATATGCCTGGAGGGTTCTGAAAAACTGAATAAACAATTAATACTTAAAAAAATGTGTGTTAAGTATAACTATAGACATATGTGAGTTTTTTCCCCTCTTTTTCTTTCAGCGTTCCTGAAATCAATTTAGTACTTTAAAGGGGACAAAATATAGAACAAAAACACAATACACAAAATAGAATTTTTTTCTTTACCACTTTTTACTATCACATCCCTCCCTTTCATATTTCTGAATATCTTAACCTTCACATATGATGCCTCCTACAGTTTTAGCCTAGGTACCTTTGAACTCCCCCTAGCTCCATAATTCTGAGATGCAAGTGGCAGAATTATAGAGATCAGTCAAGCAAATTATTGTTGAAACCTTAGCTTAAGAAGTCCCAGTGCATCCAGGGCCATCTCCTGTCATCCTTATCTATATCTTGCCTGGACCCAGATGGCTCTGGAGAGGAAAGTGAGGCAGGTGACCTTGTACAGCCTTCCTTCACTGAAACCCAATTTATTTGCATGTCATAGTATCCCCTGACGTCTTGGACCTTTTTGAGACAAATAATAACAAGTCATGTGCAAGGCATTGTGTAAGAAGTGAGGATGCAAAGGCAAAAATGAAACGTTTCTTATTCTCATGGAGCTCATATTCTCTTTGGGGAAAGAACATATATAAATATATATATATATATATATATATATATATATATATATATATATATATATATATATATATATATATATAAATTAAATATAAAATATAAAACATAAAATATATTTTAAATGGATACAATAGAAGATGGTGGTATACAAGTGACTAAAAAAATCAGGAAAGAACTAAGAAATTGGTATTTGAGCTGAGCTTTGAGGAATGTAGGTCATTTAAGAATACTATAATCTTGGAGTAAATTATTCTAATTTTCAGTACCTGTAACTATTGAAATAGATGTTAACTTGTGCTTCAGACTAATCAGAATTTTGAGTTTCTCTATGGCAACTGCTAACAAAAGGTATAAATTAGTACCATCTGTGAGGGCTTTTTTCAGTCTTAGATTTTTCAATGTCCTCTAGTATATGAACCCAAAAGACCTGTGAAATATCTTCAATTCTTACCAAAAATCTTTCATTGTTGCATTTTTCATTTTTTTCTTTAAAAAGTGCATATGTATGTATATGTATATAAACAGACAAATATACATACACATAGTTTAAAATTCTATTCTATTCACTATATTTGCTCATTTTAGTGAGAACTCATTTGATCTTTTATATAAGGTCAGCATATTTTCCATATGACTTTACAATTGAAATATTGCTTGCTAATTAATGAAAAATGCTATCAGTTTTCAATTTTCCTATTGCATCTTTGAAGCATTGGGTATATACATTTTTTTTATCATCAGGAAAATCTACTCTGGGTAGGAAGCAATTACCTATTCTGGTCTTGATTTTGTGTTTATTTTAGAAATCTAAATTACACATCTAATACATTAGCTGCATTTATATGAGCAATCCACTCAAGAAAGGGGAAAAAACATTAAAATTGACTTTTGGAGTCACAGAATAATCAATCAACAAGAGCAAAAACTAGTTGGCTCCTAGTAGAACAATTTCATTGCCTCAGTGGTTACTTGACACATATTACCAGTGGTCTTAACCAGAATTCATAATGCAATATGTACCAAGGTGGACAGAGCTTCTATTCCCATGAGTTACAATGAGATTGACTTACCAGGTCTCTGTTTCTGGGATTGTCTAGTGATTTCCATTCCTCCTCTTCTTTCAGTGGGACTCCCTGACTCTGCCTTACTGGCATAAGTGCTATGCACAGAGGCAGCAGAAGCATCACCCGGGACATGCTAAAGAGATGCATAGACCGTAAGAAAAGAAGAATGAAGAAAAGACAGGTGGTTACAGAGACAGGCAGAGGGAAAGAGAGGAATCAGCAGGGAAAGGTAATAAGAAGAGGGAAAATAGAGCAAGATAAAGAGTGAGAAAAGAGAGAGAGAGAGTGAGCATTAGCCCCTGAAGAACTTTTCACCTACAAAAGAAGAATAAACATCCAGATGTTTAGCTTGAAGTAGTCCATAAAAGGAAAGGAATTAAGAAAATGTAGAAAATATGACTGTAACTTTATTGTCCCTTCTCTGTTTCAGCCCTCTCCCAAAATTGTTCTTTTAAAGAAATAAATCTGACACAGATCATGACATTTCTCCCTGTAGACCATGAAGCCTGAGCAATCCAAGAAGTACAAATATATAAAATATATATAGGCTTAGAAAGCCAACAACACTACTCACAAAAATCCCAAATTGTTTTCTCCCATAGGATAGAAAGAAAAATCATACTCACACAAAGTTAAAATAAAGCTTACCGGAGAGTTTGGCTTTGCCTGGCCCTTTGTTGGTTACTCTGCTTGCAATTTGCAGGCAGAGTCGTCTGTACTTATATCTCTAGTGGACTAGCTGTGGGTGGGTGTCACTGACGTTAGCAAGAGGAGTTAAAAAATAAAGTAATGATTCCATTTTTATCCATGACAAAAAGACCCTTGAGAATCTGATCCATAAGGTACTTCAATGATAACACAAAATTCATTTGCCTTAGGAACTCAGAACACACTCCTAAAAGCCATGGAACATTTATTTAGCAAAAAATAAGAGACAGGACAGATATGTTTTCTGCATGGGAAAGCCATTCCCCTCCTTTTCTAAAATTAAAGTTTATATTTACAAAGGCTAGGAATTTGATAATGATTTTCCTAACAAATAGAATTATCTTTTCAAGATACTAATATTTCCAAGAAGCATTATTTTTTTTAACTAAAATACCTTTTATTAAAGACAAAATTATTATTTTCAATCTATAAGGTTTTGAGGATACCAAGAAGTTTGTATTGAGTTTAATAATAGGCATGTAATTGCTAATAAGGGAAGTGGTAAGATAGGAGAAAGCCATTTGTGCCTAAACATTTGCTACTTTTAAATTATGCTCCTTATTGTGGTTCTATAACTTGCATAGATTACTTATTTACTTCATAATTGTCAGTTTTTGAAGCAAATATTTTATTGTTGGAGAAAATTTTATGGTTTAAATGCTTGAGCTTTGAATGTCAGCATCTGAAGAGACTACAGTACAATGTAGTAAGACAATAAATATTCTCTTGGTAATAGCTTCCCAATGGTGTTCTCATTCCAGATGCTATCTCCATGTCATATCTGCTAGTGCTAACTTAAATTAACTATGTGTTTCAGTGGATTAGTATTAGACCTTGAATTCAAATCCAGCCTTAGACACTTAATTTCTGTCTGCCTCAGTTTCTTCTTCTATAAAATGGGGGTAATATTGTACCTATCTCCCAAAGTTTTGAGGGGATAAAATTAAATATTTGTAGAGCATTTTGCAAACTTTAGAGAACTATATAAATGCTAGTTATTATTATTAGCTATATACCAAATGGTACCCAGTAGAAGAGTGTCTTTGGAGCTTATCCATTTCCTTTACACATCTTCTAAAAGTAATTTATAGCTGTAAAAAGTTGTTTATTTCTTCTACCTAGAATACAGTTATTCCTTCCACAATCATGACTTTCCCCATAAAAGTTGTTTATTTCTGTTACCTAGAATATAGTTATCTCTTCCACATCATGACTTTCCCCATAAAAATTGCTTATTTTTGATACCTAGAATACAGTTTTTTTCTTCCTACATCACAACTTTCCTCATCAGCTTAAGAAATTAAATGGGAATTTTGGGGTAATTTGCAGAAGCTATGGACACTACATGAAGGCCAAGTTTAGAAACCCAGAAATGGATAAAAAAAAAAATATATATATATAGTATTATATAATATTAGATGTCCTTTTCTGACAATCTGTATCTTAGCTCTCTAAGATTTTATAGACAATTTCTATTTCAATTTCTATTTTCTATTTGTATTTTCTATACAGACTATTTCTTATGGATTACTCCATGAAGTACATAGTTATCCCTTCTACTTTGTGGGGCTTTGGAGTGTAGTGTCCCCATGATCTGGAAATTCATCATAAAATTTTTTTGACCCTTAATAACAGAGAAGTTTGAATTTTGTTCTTTTTCTTTTATGGAGTTTTTCAGTAACTTATTTTAAAATTTGGGCAGATATTATACAATACTAATATAATCCTAGATTAGAATAGAAATTGTTTTCTGTTTTGGGCAATAACTCTGAGAATCTTCCTCTCCCAGACTGATATTTTTGTGATGGTAAATTAGGCCATCTTTGGTTTCAATTCTCACCTATATAAGGGTCAGATTTTGTAGTAACTATAGTTATACAGTAACTCCATCAATAGCAGATAGGAGTGAATTCAGAAGAAAATTTTGGAAGAGGAAAAGATGCTAATTTGGGGGAAAGATAGCCACTCTTTATGAAAATGGCAGTGACTATTGAAAACCAGAGGTAACAATGAATTAGAATATCATTAGTGAAAATATAAGAGTTCAGCTAAAAATTAAAAGGAACATACTAAATAATGAGGAAGAGGAAGGGGGAAAAGGTATCTGTATAGTGCTTTAAAGTTTAGAGAGTGTTTTTCGGTATTGAACTCCCACATGTGAACCTCTAGAAGAAGGGACTGGGTCAGATGTTTTGTGTTCCCGTCAATCAAGAAGTCAGAAAGACAGAACCTTTGAAAAAAAACCAAAAACATAATAAGACATAAGGGAGGCAAAAGACCACATTGGGCACTGGAGGCAGAGTTCTGTCAATGAAGTAAGACTGGTGACAATGGCTCCCTGAGATATAAATGACCCTCAGAATGGGGCCTGTAGAGAAATAGTCTCTAAAAGAAGGCATAGAGATAGGTCCTAGCAAATTGCTGCAAAGTTACTGATGAGGTTTTAGGATCATTAATTAAAAGTTTTTTGGTGACGAGCTAGGAGTACTATGGAGCACTATTCTTTGGGGATAGGAACTTGAGATAAGAGAAGTGAGTTAAAGTGGGACAAAGTATAGAATATTGAGGTTTCCTGATCATCTTGATAAGGTGACAGATGGGACATTAGGAGGAGGGGAGCCTTGAGAATTTTGATTTTGTCTATTTATGGAGAGTTAAAAGGAGTTCCTTGGTAGCACCAGCTTCCTGGGGAGAAGAAGACCACAAATATGACCCAGAATTGGAGGAGCAGCAAAAGACTGGCACATCATATGGGGAAGCAAAAAACCCTAGACTTTGCCTCAGATACAGGTCTGATGGAAAAGGGAGCTGCCTCTCCAGCAACTTGTAGTGCATACACTTCCAAGAGTAGTAAGGTAGTAAGTACCATATAGCCAGGGACTTACATAGGATCCTCAAGTAAATAAAAGACTTACCTGTTCCTCTAACAACCTCACATTTGTTTCCCTTCCAAGAGGAATGGAGAGAGGGAGGGGAGAGTCCACAAGACATTGCTATTAATATGGAATAATGCAAGGGCCTCTTGAGGAAGGGTGGCTTCCTCAGTGAAGAGGAAATGTATTTACAGGTTCCTGGGAGTCCTTACCATCATTGCATTGTGTATATGAGTGAAATGAAGGCTGTCCAGCATCCAGGATTCATTGTTGCTTTGATTGCTTGGGGATTTGGGGACCCTGTCATCCCCTATGTGGAAAATTAGCATAAGCTAAACTCTAATTCTTACAGGAAATTCAAGGTGGTGACAAACAAATGAAGGGAATTATTTTGATATTGGACTACAGACCATTGATTACAAAGCTGATATATACCCCTCTGCTACAAATGCACCTGGCCTCTTCACTGAAGATGCTTGCAGCTGTCTTGCAACTCTATTCATTTTCACATTACCATGACTGCAATCCTCTTCTTCCTTTCTCTGCTTGCCAGCCTCCTTGGCTTTTTAATTTTTTTTACAAGTTGCAGCTAAAATTCCGCCTTCTGAAAAAAGCATTTACTGGCCTTCCTTAATGATAGTATCATCCCACTGAGATCATCTCTAATTTATTCTGTCTGCATTTCTTTTTCACACAGTTGTTTGCATGAGAGGGAGCTGCCTGCCCCAAAAGTATTTAGCTACTGTTTGCCTCTTTTCCTCAACTGTAAAATGGGGATAATTAATAGTACTTGCCTCATAGAGTTGTTATGAGGATTTAATAAAATAAAGCAATTAGTGGGTGCTTAATAAATGTGAATTTGTTTCCCCTTCTCATGAGACTGTGAGGTTCTTGAGGGCGGGGAATTCTTTTTGCCCTTCATTTGTATTGCCAATGCTTAGCACAGAGCTAGGTACAAACTTGTTGACTTGACTTTATATCCATGTTTAACTCAAAACTGGAATTTGGATTTAAACATAAAGGATGATACTATAAGCAAATTAGGAGAGCAAGAGAATTTATCTTTTCAGATCTTTGGAAGAGGAATTTATGACCAAACAAGAAATAGAGAACAGTCTCCCTATTGGGTCTATATTCCAAAGAGATCATAAAACAGAAAAGAAATGGCTGAATAAGTTATGGTATATGAAAGTAATGGAATATTATTGTTCCAGAAGAAATGATGAGCAGACTGATTTCAGAAAAACCTGGAAAGACTTGCATGAACTGATGCTGAGTGAGCAGGAGAACATTGCACACAGAAACAGCAAGTTTATGTAATGATCAACTATGATAGATTTAGCTCTTCTCAGCAATACAGTGATTCAAGACAATTCCAATAGACTTGGGATGGAAAATGCCATCCACACTCAGAGAGATTGAAGCAGACTATTTTTATCTTCCTTCCTTCCTTCCTTCCTTCCTTCCTTCCTTCCTTCCTTCCTTCCTTCCTTCCTTCCTTCCTTCCTTCCTTCCTTCCTTCCTTCCTTCCTTCCTTCCTTCCTTCCTTCCTTTCTTCCTTCCTTCCTTTCTTCTTTTGGTTTGCTTTTTATTTCTCTTTTTTTTCTTTTTGTTCTGCCTTTTCTTTTGCAACATGACTAATAAGGAAATATGTTTAGTATGATTGTACATGTATAACCTATATCAGATTGCTTGCTGTCCTGGGGATGGGGGAGGGAAAAGAGGGAGGGAAAAAAGATTTGGAGCTCAAAATCTTTCAAAAATGAATGTTGAAAACTGTCTTTGCATGTAACTGGAAAAATAAAATATTATTGGAAAAATGTATTTGGAGGCTGTTTCCCCTACAATTTGTACATTTACAGCTTATAATCAGCAAATAAATATTTATATGAGCTATTTTATCTTAGCAAATAAAAATTTTAAAGATCTAGAGTAAGGGTTTTTAACCTGGGTTCTATGAACTTTTTTTTCCTTGAAAAATGATCCAATATATTTGTTTTCTTTTTTTCCCTACTTGATTGTGTAGATTTTAAAATGTTATTCTGAAAGGCTTTACCAATCTGCCAAAGAGGTCTCAGATATAAAAGAGTTGAATCCTTGATCTAACAGAAACACTTCCTAGCTGTGTGACCATGTGCAAGTCATTTAACCCCAATTGCCTCAGAAAAAATATATAAATAAAATAAAAATAAGAAAGGTCTCTAGCACATTGAATGAGTCTGCCTCAGAGATTTTTGAGACTGTATGGTTTAGGGAGCCATCATGGCATGGGGAATAGAGAAGTAATAAGATCTGAGTTCAAATCCTGACTCCTACATGTACTAGCTGTGAGACCCTGAATAAGTCACTTGTTAGTGCTCTAGAGGCCTTTCCAAGATTATAGCTTCAGAGAATGTGACAACCAGCACTGGCAGAATGAATTTCTTAATTTGATAATTCCTTGAAACAATGAAATCCTAGGTCTAGTCCCTAGCCTTACATGTACATGGATCTCACCAATTAAGAATTTGTACTGGACAGAATGAATGGCTACATTGATGTGATGGTTCATTGGAGCATCAAAGATATATTTATCTTAGCTGCCAGACACTTGTGAACAGTTCTGTGGTCAGCTTTCTAATAGGACAGGAGTTCTTGACCTTGAACTTCATAATAAAATTTTTGATAACTGTTTTCTATTGGTTTCCTTTATGATCCTATATATTTTCTATACATTTAAAAACATTATTCTGAGAAGAGTTCACACATCTCATCAGATTGCCGAAGACAATCATGACACAAAAACAGGTTAGGAACCCCCAATTTAGCAGTTTAAGTGCTACTTTCAGAGAAATCTGATTTGGACTAAGATTGTATTAGCAAACTCAGTATTTTATGTACTTTGGGGTAAACCCTGGTTTGGAGGAATCTTGGCAGACCATGTTTTGGGGTCTCCCTGAGGATTGGGTTCCCCCAGGATGGAAGGATTTGGGAATAGTCTGGGACCTTATAATAGAATTATGGAATCATAAAATGTTAGTACTAGAAATGCTTGGAGATCATCTGGTTCAACCCCCTCATTTTACTGGAGGATTCCATAATATCAGACTACTCACTGCAGAGGAGGAGCAACCATCTGTCTATTCTCCCACTGATCCCAGAACATTACAGACCAAGACCCTGGTGCCAGATGCTATATTCTTTTTTGATAAAGGAATAATTATTTTTTTCTAGTCAAAATCTACCTGCTGAATCCTCCTTCTTTGGATATAAGACTAGATATTCTCTGAAGTTTCTTTCATTTTTCAGATTCTTTGATTCTGAAACTGTTGAAATAGAAATAAGTATTAACAAGGTTTGAATACTGCCGTGTCTTTCAAGGTCTTTGGTGTAGAAAGGGACAAGGAAATGACTCTTAATTGGCTAATAACTGTTAGGCTTGAACAAAACCCATGTCGTAGTTTATCTAACCCATGAGTCACATCACTACATCAGTGGCTATATTCTCTAACCATTACAATAGTTCTTAAAGTCCCTGGAAAAAAGGAACCCGAATACAATTCGTAAAATATTAAACTTACATGTGTATATTATTCTATGACCAAGAGGAAAACCAATGACAGAAGAGGGAATTACTTTGGATTCTTTTGGCTTTAATACATAATTGAACAAATGACTCTCTTTCTTAGGTTTCTTTACCAATTTGTCAGATCTGAAATGAAACCAACAGCTTTTTAAAAAATCTTTTGTTATTCATTTCTGGTTTTTCCTGGAGCCCATTAGTAGTATGTTCAGAGTCTAGACTCTATTGGTACCAATTACTGTTAGACAAAATGGAAAAATGAGCAATTCTTCTCATCCCACCCCAAATATGCACTCTTCAAATCACACATGTGTTCTACCATTCAGAACTTGCCCAACTCTCAGTTTTATAGCAAGCTAATTCTATCTTCTACCAATTATCCACTTTCAGTCAAATAAAGCAAATTTTAGGCCCTGGATGGAAATGAAAGTTACTTTTAAAACTGTTCCTATTTCAAATGAAATGAAGGACTGAATCACATAGATATAGGTATAGCTTCAGATAGGGGTCTAACTCTTGTATCACAGTCTCCTATGGTACAAAGTGACTCCTCAAGACCCTTTGAGGAATTTTCTTATTTCTCTTGGTTCATGGTCCTAATGCATATAAGTCCTTCCCTATCACTACCACTCTCAGTATATCAATACTGTTCAAATTTGCAGTATGTCATTTTGATCAAGAATGAAGATCAATAACCAAATAACTGATCAAATTTGCAGATAACATAAAGCCAGCAGGAATGCCTAACATGCATTGAAAGAAAACATAAATATCATCATAGTAAACTAAAATAATGGATTAAATCTAACCAGATAATGGCCAACAAAAATAAATGTTAAGTTCTACATTTGGATTTTTAAAAAATCAATCATATGAGTTCAAAATAAAGGATATATGATTAGATAATAGTTTGTGTGAAAAAGATTCGATCAATGTAGTAGTGCTGATGTCTCAGGGATTAAATCCTCTCTGTTACACTCGGCTGGATGTCTATGGGCTCCCTGAGGGAAGGGATTTCTGCTGGCTTCATAGTCACTGCTGAGCACGCTGTCTCCAGCTAGTGCTGTTCTGCTGATTACTGCTGGGTTTCTCCACTGGGTCCTCAAGTTTATGTCCCTTACCAGTCCCTGGGCTTCATCTCTTTAGATCTGCCTTCTGAAGTGCAGTGGTGATTAGAAAGTGTCTCATAAGGGTAAAGTCCTGTAATCATAGTAGCTGAGGTTAGAAATTGCCATCTTTGTCTAGCAAAAGAGCTGGGGAATAGAGCTGGGCAGTGTTCCCAAATTTAAAATTATATCTTTTTTTTTAGGTCCCTTAGAATCTCAGATATGAGGGTTCCCCTCCTGATATAGATCCTAAGCAGATGGCTTAGGGGGTTGCTCTCAGTTGTCCTCCTACTGCTCCTTTTGTGGTGTTCCTGACTGTTGTGTCTCCTTCTGGAGCATCCTCCCTCACCCTTGTTTTCAGTAGGGGCTCTAAGAGTGGTTTTCCATCACTTGCCTACATAGCTTTCTTTTGGTCAAAAGCCTTTCCTGTCAAGGGAGAACTTTCTCTTCCTTTCTTCAAAATGAAAGAAGAAATCCCTCAGAGTTCTTTCTCTGGCAGGAATACAGGTGTATCTGTAGAGGCTCAATCTAGTCAACTAGTGTTTTTAAGTATTCACAGTATACTAACATTAGGGATACAAAAAGAAGGAAAATCAGAGCCCGTGACTTCAAGGAGCTCACATTCCAAGGAGGGAGACAAACTCACATACAAATTTGATCTATCTTCAGGATAAACTGGAGTTGATCTCACAGAGATTCAATGTTGGAATCTATTATTTCTTTGTTTTAAATATTTTATTGGTCCCAATATAAGATGAATTGTTTTGGAAAGAAAAAATGCATATAAATATTGTCAAATATGCTGAAAATAATTACACAAAATTACCATATAAAATGGTAGGGACCTTTGTTGGCCATTAATTGTTTTCTTTCTTTTTCCCCTTGGAACTTCTGTCCTAGACGAATCTCATCTAGATTAAATGTAAAAACATCATTACTTCTAGACCTGGGAAATTTTAAAAAATATATTTCATATATGTTTGTTTAAAATAAATGTTATATATATTATATTATAAAATATTTCTATATTTTATTTTTCCCAATTACATGTAAATTTGAATCTTCATTTAAAAATTTTTTTTGAGTTCCAAATACACTTTCTTTCTTCCTCCCTTTTCTCCTCATTGACAAGGCAAGCAAATTAATATAGTTTATTCATATGCAGTCATGCAAAACATATTAGTGTGAGAGAAAGCATAAAAAACAAGAAAAAACAAAAAAAAAGTTTTTAAAAAGTATGCTTCAATCGGCATTCAGTTTCCATCAGATCTTTCTCTGGAAATTAGAGTTAGGTAGGGACTGTTAGGAGTTAGTTACAATTTGGGAAAGCAATGTCTTGCCAGGTCTACCCTCCTTCTCAGTGCCTCATTTCCATGTGACAATGTCAAAACAGATGGTCATTCCCCACCATTTTCTTTCTCCCCACCCCCACCCTATCCCTTCTGCAGTCCCATATCATCCTCCTACTTTCACCCTGTTTCCATCAGGAGTTTAGCAGAAACTTCAGTGCTGGGAACAATCACAAAATTTCCTCCTACCTTACCCCACCCCCCTCCACCTTTTCTTTTTCTCCAATTAGTTTATGCTTGGATTCAGACTGACTCTAAGCTAAGGTTACCAATTTGTTTTCCATTTGAAAGACAGAGAATTTCAGTGGCTTCTCCCACTGAAAAAAGAGGGTGACACAGGGGAACACTGAAATAATATTACTATTACAGGTGGGACAAAAAGCAAACTTGTCAAGAAAGTCCCTCTCAAGCCTAGGGAAGTGAGACAGGGATTTATTTGCCTCTGTTACCTGGACACTAATTGGAAGGAGAGACCTTCAGCCCAGGTTATTCTAGCTACTAAGAATAATGTGGAGAAAAAAAAAAAAAGAGTGGCAGGTAAGCCAGTTAGGAGAATGGTGATAAATACCTGAACTGAGATAGAAGCTGTATGGGAGAAGTAAATGGAATGAATGTAAACAATAGTGTGGTTGAGTCTATAAAACTTGATGCTTGATTAATCATGGTGGGAAGAAGGAAGAAGGAAAAGGAGGATGACTCCAGGTTTATGAACATGGATGGACAGCTGGCCTTCAACTTCTCATCATGTGGAAGCTTCACAGATGTCCATGACTATCAAGCTCCCGGAACCCAGAAATTTAACTTGGACTAGGACCTAGAGATCACCCCTGACCAGAGTCTTCTGCATCAATTCATAAAAGTCTTCAGGAGCCCCAGAGACAGTATTGTGATGCCCCTCATTTAAGCCTCCTCTCTTTAGTCATTTCCCAGGTTTGGAAAGTTCCCTCAACTTTCTGCTGCTGTCTTTTATCACAATAGTCTTCCTCTCAAAAAAAAAAAAAGTTTCTGAGACTTGAGTTCTCCCTTAGTAGCTGTGTGACCCTGAGTAAGACACTTAACTCCATTGTGCCTCACTTTTTTCATTTGCCAAATGAATTGGAGAAGGAAATGGCAAGCCACTCCAGTGCAATTTTATTTACAATTGTATTCCCTATGATGTGTTGGCCACTATATTCCATGTTACTAGTGTTCTAAGTAGTTAAGTTTGGGGGAAAAATACAATCTACTTCAAAACTGGCATAAAGGATCTTTTGGAAAAGAGGTCATAATTAATGCCACTCATACAACAGTTTCTTTTTTCACCAACTTTATTGAACACTTAGAACATTGAATATGATGAGTTAAAAAGAAAGCACCAAAAACTGCCACACATTAATACCTGAGCAAGACTGAAGTATTCACACACTGCACCCTACATCTAATAGCAGAGAGCTGAAACAAGATAAAAAACCATTTACAACACTCTATATAGAGCATGGTAAGTAGCACTTTTTGTGAATTACATGTTAAATGTAATAACATTAATTCTATTATACAAAACAAGTATACACAAAATGTGCCTTTAGCACAACACTGTACAAAGTTCTGAAGAAAGCATGCATGTCCATATGGGAAAGACTTGGGAGAGTTACTTTTTTAGTCTGTGTTATAGTTTAGTAGTTTTACTATGGTGAAATAACCCTTGTACTGAATAGGAATGAATGTACAATATAATTCAGTTACTGCAGGTGTATATGTGACCATTATGTGCAAAAAGATTTCTATGTCTCATATGTCATCATTATGTACCTTTCTATGAGCCTCTAATTAAGAGTATGAAAGTTGCTAATGAATAGCATTGGGCTTGGGAATGAATTCCTTCTATTATTTTCCCTTTTCCTTATTTCCATCTCAATTTATTCAAGAAAGCTATGATCTCTAGTGACTTTCAGAGAACCCTATTATTTCAAAAAAATTAGGGAGAATAAAAATTTAACATGAAAAAGGATGAATTGAAAAAAAAAGTCCAACTTAATGAAGTGGTCTATCCCACAAATGTGGAAAATTTTCAACTAAGATTACAGATCAAAAAACAACTTGGAGCTCAAACAGGAATCACATCTATTATTTTAGCAAAATATACACATAATTCTTTGATTTAAAAAAAATTGTTCAGTCTTGGTAATTGAGGTGGAGAGGGAAAAGAATCTAAGAACAAGCACATTATTAACAGGAATTTAATGGGATAAGAATAAAATCATTCAAAAAAATTTTTTTAAATCTGAAGTACATTTAAATGCTCATATACCACATGCTTCTAAATACTTTGAAGGGAGAGGTCCCTGGCCAGAGTGAATCTTGGGAAGAAATTTATGACTGCAGGGTAATTAAGACAATTACATGCTAATGTTCAGATTTTCACATGTAAAGTCAAGGTCACATTGCTTCCAATTGCTTTAGAAATTATAATTTAATAATTTAGTGGCATCCCTATTTCTTTGTACTATAACTGTTCATTTTAATTTTAATTGAAAACTCTAGAAAGGGAGATGCTTGGAATGAAGTTCCCAAAATACAAAGGAAAAGATAAGCTCATATTTTTAAAAGTCCTATTTTATTGACCTTGAAGAAAAGATTTTTGGTCAATTTGAGATGGATACTCATAATAAAACCTAAAGTTACAAAAAGCCACAGGGCATTCTTCTTTACTGTTTTAAGGCACAATTTCTTGCCCTATAATTCAAGGTCACAGTGAGACTATAAGCTCAGTTTTGGTCTGGTTTCCCTATGAATATAGGTCATATTGACTTCTATGTTCTGTA
The DNA here is from genome assembly GCF_048593235.1 of Sminthopsis crassicaudata. Lineage (NCBI taxonomy): Eukaryota > Metazoa > Chordata > Mammalia > Dasyuromorphia > Dasyuridae > Sminthopsis > Sminthopsis crassicaudata. The sequence continues at coordinate 407,952,783 of NC_133619.1, read as the reverse complement.
CATTTATACTTAGTGAAATGTTAAATTATTATTGTTACAAAATTATACTAGAAATTATAATATTTTAAAAGAAAACATTTAAATCATCTGCATTTTTGAAAAATGTAACTATATGACTGCCAAATTTATAATACATTTAAAAAATCCACTATGGGAAAGTACTTTAAAAATATACTTTTGAAACTATACAAAATATAAAAATGAGATACATATATCATTCACTTAAGAGATATTAACAACATTAAGCTGGAGATTAGCTCTAATTTGTATAGTGTTTTCAGGTTTCAACATTATATATTAAATATATAATAGGCCTTTACTTCCACATGGTCCTTGCTACCACTAATAGCTAGTTGAGCTATTTGTGCACGAATATAACAGTGAAACCAAAGCATGTGCTAAAAGTTCAGCAGCATTTAGCTTGTTGCTAAACCCAATCAATACTTAACGTGAGGATAGCAGCAATTTTTCAATCAAATAAATAATAATACACAATCTACTAATTGTTGAAGTAGCTGTCAGACAAGCTATCAGATCAAATACTATAGACATAAAGGACTTCTAGGGATCAGACATTCCTTCATTTTCTATATGATGAAACTGAGACCTAGAGAGGTTGTACAGTAAAACAGATTAAGGTCATGGAACTAGGTTATGGACAGGGTCAGGAATAGAGTAAGACATCTCTAATTCCCAGTAAGTCACTCTTAGCACAACATCTTACTGATCTTTCGGTTTTATCAGTATTAGTAGGCAGTGAGAAGCCAGTGAAGTCACATAATGTTAAAAAGTAGAAAAAATAAAGGCAAGCCTGCCTAATATGTGAATTTACAAGTATTAGGGTTTGTCATAAAGGCAAATCTACCGTATTTATAGGATGACATTGGAGGCAAAGTATCTGATTGTTGAACATTTTCAGTTTTAATAATTCTATTTTGTGACAAATAAATTGGCAGATTTTTACATTAACATGGTAATGTGGCATCCTGATTTTCCCTTAGCTTTGTTATTTTTTAAGATTAAAGTTTTATTTGAGAACATCTAGTCAGCTTGTTGTGTCAAGCTTCTGTCATCTTAAGAGCTAGAAAGGACACAAGTACAGTTTTCCTTTTTTGTCTCTGTATTCTCCGGTCTGGCACAGTGCCTGATGCATGACAGGTGTTTTAAGAAATGCTTCCTGAACTAAATGCCTTTGCCTAGGGAATATGTGCAATTAGATCTGCTGGTAGTATCATTATGGCTAACCCCAACTCTAAAAGATGAATTGCTCCAAGGTAAATAACCATATAAGTTACTTTATCTCTTGGGTTGACAGTCTTAAAGTTTTAATATCTGTAAAACAAGAGAGATACATATAAAGTCCAATTCTAACTTTTTTTTCCCCTAATTACCTTGGCAGTCAAGTACTTTTTGGAAAAATTGGAACCAATGAACCAAATATACTCTGCAACAGGGCTTCTAAAACTTTTTCCACTTGTGATTCTTTTTTGCACAAGAAATTTTTAAGTGACCCCAGATATAGAGGTATACAAAAAGGTACACAAATCAAATATTTACTGTTAATAAATCACAATTTTGTGTCCTCATAGTCAGTTACAAGATTTTATAGAAGGTCATAACATACAGTTTAAGAAGCAAGGATATAACCCCCCACAGTTTAAGGAGCTTAGCTTTATAGCAAAGTTCCATGGAACTATTAGTGTATTCCATTAAAAGAGGGACTTTTATTGAAAACAAAAAGATCAAATGAAGACAAATTACCATTAAATAAACATAAATTAGAAATTTCAAATGAAGAACCAGATAACACTATTTCAGAAATTAAATAAAATTGTGATATTATACTAAAATCTTTAAACATAAGGGCAGCTAGATGGTGCAATAGATAGAATACCAGTCCTGAAGTCAGAAGGATGTGAGTTCAAATCTGGTCTCAGACATTTAACACTTTCTAGCTGTGTGATCCTGATTAAGTCACTTAACCAATTGCCTCAGCCAAAAAAAAAAAAAAATCTTTAAACATAGAAAAACAAGAGTACAAAGTACAAGTTTTGCCAGTTACACATCTGTTATTAAAAGTGATAGCTTAGAAATGTTGAAAAATTATTTTTGTCTTATCCCAATATGTATCTGTTTTCTAAATACAGTTCATTGGCACAAGTATCCAGAGGTATATTACAGTTTATGTAGCTTTGGTGGCAAAAGTGCATGTTGTTAAATTTATAAACACCCTTCATTAATTTCCAATTCAGTGCTTTATGCTCAAAAAAAAAAAAAAAAAAAAACCACCCCTCAATTTTACTTACAAAAAGATGTAAAATCTACTATGATACAAAACAAATGTAACGTGAAATGGAAAATGTGCCCTTTTGAGGCTTTAGAACATAGGTTTTTTTAAACTAATTATTATTATAAAAATACTAAAATCAAAATAATTTTTTTAAAAAAGGCAAATATAAACCCATAAAATGGTTATTCTCAGTGTTTGGTGGTTTTATTCATTTATAGGCTTTTTTTTTTTTTTTTTTTACTCACTCTAGATGACTTTATTTCCCCTTTAGAGAAAGAGTAAATTAAATGTACTTTTATTATACCTCAAAATGGTTGAAATTCTTAAGTAGATAACTGCTCTTAAAATTTCTTAATTTACAAAGGAAAATTAGTCCTTGGTAAATTATTATAAATTTTAAGATTTTGGCATGTTTCTATTTTGATTTTAAAGGTTTTAGTTTGATATAATTATCATCACTAAATCTTATTTTCTAATAAGTATAAATTAAAAAAAACACAAGGCTAGAACTTTGAATTGACTGTTTTCTTGGACTGAAGCAAGGAATCCTGGGATCATAAGATTTAGAGCTAGTCAGCAAGTCATTTAGGACTCAGAGGTCATGTAGTCCAACTCCTCATTTTCCAGATGAGGGGAAACTGTGATTCAGAGACATTAAGCGAATTGTCCAGGATTGTGTAGGTGTTTTTCTTGTCTGTACACAGTTGCTTACATATTTCCCTCATTAGTCTATTAGAACACAAAAGCAAAGGCTGCCTTTTGTTTGTCTCTGTATAGCCAGAGTGTACGTAACTGATGCCTGGAACCTAGTAAACGCTTGTTGATTGTCATTCTATACCTTTTCCCAGTTAATTTCACAAGCCTAGGTGATGCCTCAAATACTGCAGAGTATTGCATCTGAATTCCTGTGAGAAGAATGAACAGACAGTTCATCTGAAAAAGATCCATGTTTTCATGGACTCCAAGTACAACATGAGTCAGCAGTGTGATGTAGCTGCCGAAAAGCTTCAAGTGATCTTGGGCTGCATTAAAAGCAGCAGGGCTTCCAGAAATGAAGAGGTTGTGGTCTTTCTGCCAGTCACTGACCTCATCTGGAGTACTGTGCCCAGTTCCAGGTATCACCACTTGAGGACATCAATAAACTAAGACAGTATTCAGAATGGGGAAACAAGGAAAATTAAGAACACTAAGTCTATGCTATATAAAGATGGACTGATGGAACTGGGGACTTTTAGCCCACAGAATAGAAGAGACTAGGGGAAAAAGAAAGGAGGGAAAACTGTTCAAGTATTTGAAGGGTCATTATCCATTACAAAAGATGGATTAGGCTTATTTTGTTTGGTTCTGAAAGACAGAACAAGAAGCAATGGGCAAAGTTGTAAAGAGCCAACTCAGGTTTGATGAAGGCACAGACTGAAATAATTAATTCAAGCCAGTAAGTGAATAAGTATGACAAACTTTTTTTTATGACCCAACATTAGCATTATTTAAGTCTTAAGGTTTTTGTCATGAATACAAAATAAAAGTCAGCATTTGAAAAATAACAAAAAAACTCTACTTTCTTAACTTCTGAACTTGATGTTTTTTCACAACAAATTTTAAAAGGCTGCTGAAAAATATCTTGTTAGAAAGTGAAGAAAAATTAAAAGCAAATATAACCTTGTAGATATAAAAGATTAACAATACACTTCACAAATATGATTTCTCAAAACTAATCAAAAAGTATTCTTGGGTAATTTGTTTTCTGAGGACATTGATACTATGAATTTTATCCACCTCTTTAAGACGTAATTCTTAATATACAAACTATAGTAAATACAAAGAAACAAACATTTCAGTAGAAAAACTGGATGAAATACTTGCAATGTCAATACAAACTGCTGTTATCTATTTAATTTAAACTATAAAAACATCACTAGTATCATAAACCAAGTAGATTGGTATGCACAGGAATCAAAATCTTGAAAGATTTTGGCCACTAAATTTCTTATATTCATTTTTCAAAATGATCAGTAGACAAATATTACACCACAAAACAAAACCATGCCTCAATACTTTCCTCAGGGGTTACAAAACTAGTTTTGAATTTTCATATTGTAAAAATAGACATGTCTTCTCCAAAGGATCCTGCAATCCGAGTTGATGAATCTGTGTGTTGTTCTTTCTTGTTACCTTCCTGAAGAGCCAAAGTACCCCTATCATTTCTCAAATCAAATATTAGACAACATATGGAGTAAAAGAGGAATGACTACAAAATATGGCACTCTGTATAAGTGTGTAGATCCAAAGGCAACCACACCAATAGCCACTATGAGTGGAAACTGTGCAGCAGTCTTCAATAGTTTACTGCAAAAAAAAAAAGAAAAAAAGAAAGAAAGAAAGAAAGAAAGAAAGAAAGAAAGAAAGAAAGAAAGAAAGAAAGAAAGAAAGAAAGAAAGAAAGAAAGAAAGAAAGAAAGGAAGAAAGAAAGAAAGAAAGAAACATAATTATATGTTATAATTATTATAAACTATGAGAAAGAGTGAGATTCTATGAAGCCAATATGATAAATGAAATTCAACATGTAAAGTTAAATTTGGCATAAATTACAATAACATAGCTTAACTAGTGCTACTTTTTATAGTAAATTTCCTGTAGTTGGAGAATTAGGGCTTTTCTAATGGCAAAACTTTATAAAGTCAAACAAAACTTTGATCACAAAGTGTAATTTTCAAAATCCGCTTTTTTTTTTTAACCTTTTAATACCAAAAAAAAAATCTGCAAATGAGAAAAGTCACTGAGCAAAATATTACATTTAAAACAGCATAATTTTTTTTATCTTTTCTCAAAATCACATATAATATTTTGCACACTCAAGGAATTATTCTGAAAAACCAAGTTTTCTAAAATGCTAAAGATATTTATCTCTTTAAGTATCAAATCTTTTTGTATAACTTTAACCATTTTCGATTTAAAATAGTTTTAAAATATGTTACATACTACTATCTTCTTAACTATTCAAATGGGTTACACATGATTTAATTTTTTCTTAGTGACTCTTGGGTCATTATTATGAAAATGGCTTTGCTACTCCTTAACTCTGTTACCCTGGTAAGTCACTTAATCTTGAGGGGCTTAGGATGCTCATGTGAAAGATGACAGATGAATTAAATGATTTTAAAGATCTAATCCTGACATTCTGTGATTTTCCTATGCTGCAATATAGTGATACTCTGAGAGTCTTTGAATTGTGTAGGCCTGCTTGAATCTATACAAAATGAACCCCAAATGCTGAAATTCTAGATTCTTTTGTATGATTTTTAAATATTTTTGATTCCTCCCTTTTAGCAATCTTAGTTGTCAATAATAATAATAATGGTTATTATTAATAGAGACTTTACAGTATAATGACCTGTGGAGGCTGTATGACTCTAAGGAAATCACTGAAACTCTCTGTGTTCCCTGTACACTAAGATTGTAAGTGGCAGAGAAAAGGCCAACCTAAATTGATCGAGGGAGTTTCCTCACCTGGGAATTCTCTATGTCAATGCAATTCCATTCTAATTCCTATTCCTATATAACGCAATCTTCAAAAAATATATTCTCCTTCAGAAGTGTAAAACAAAGGGGATCTAGGCCATATATAGCCATTATACTTCCAACTACAACTCAAGGAATTATTTAAAAAATACATAAAGATACAATTTTTAAAATGGGTCTAATTTGGGGGAAATGGTACACAGGGAAATCATTTTTCCTGAAAGTGATAGTCTTCTATGGACAATGTCCCTGTCTTCAGGGACAATTACCTGAAGAAAGGAAAGTGAACTTTGAGGGTAACTGAGAGCCAGAGGGAGGAAGGACATATATCCAAAGATAAGACTGTACGGCAAACAGAAAGGAAAATGATCACAGAGAAGACAAGACATAAAGTTCTGGGATACTGGATATAATGAGTTCCATTGTATCTTGAAGGTAAATTAGGTTAGTTGTATTGAGACTAACAAACAAAAATATCTGGCGCCTATAAATTGTTCAAAATCATTAGTATTAGCAAATAAAGATCAAAATGTATTAGTCTAAAAACATTTTGAAATAGACCATTCTCCTTACAATGACATGACAATGTAAATTGTGTACAACAAATCATAATGCTACTTAAATATGTAAATGCTCTGAAGATACATATGAATTTAATTTTAGAAATGCATAAGTAGTTGCCAATACAAATCTGCATATACACTATAATTCCTATTGTAAGCTATTTCAACCTACTTAACCTTAGGAAAGAGAAAAGTAATTTAAAGTTATTTATCAAATATGAAATATATGCTATAAATGAAGACTAAAAATCTATGTGGGAAATAAAAACATTAAAATGCTATACCTCGACTTTATTGAAACAGTGTCCGAATTCCCAAGGATTCCCAGAGTTGGAACAAGGAAAAATGACAGATGTTTACATGGATCAGGATTAAGTCTAATATAATACCTATTAGGGGAAATGGAGAGAAAAAAATGTGGTTATATAGACATGGTTATTTCATATCAGTATTAATCTGAGTAATACATACAAATCATGGGGAGGAGAGGCATACAGTTTAAAGTGGGGGTGATATACATCCTATCTCACAGAGTTGCAATGAGGCCATGCAAGTGCTACAGAATGTGAACTGTTTTTTTTTATCCTCAAATTATCACCAAGATACCTATTCTCCAGGCCATTTTTCATTCATAAGATATTATATATGGGACTGAGGTATGAAGGAAGTCCAGAAAAAAAATTTACAAAAATGTACTTAACTGTATGAGTTAAAATTCTTAGAAATCTGTTAAACACTTTTTATGTTCCAGACACTGTGCTAAACACTAGTGATACAAAAAACCCCCAACAACAAATGACAGTCCTTACCCGAAAGGAGTTCATAATCTAATGGGGAAGAGGAGAAGCAAACAGATATGTATAAACAAGATATTTATGGGATAAATATGAATAATTTAAAGGGAAACCAGAACAAAGAGAGGTTGGGAAAGGCTTCCTAGAGAAGATGTACTCTTAGTTAAAAGAAGCCAGGAAAAATGGGGAGGCAGAGAATTTCAATGATGATGGTGAGAGAAAGTGCTTGGAGCCAAGAGATGGAAGCCTTGCTCATGAAACAGCCAGGAAATCAGCATCATTGAATCAAATTATGCTAGTGTTCGGGAGTAAGGTATAAGAAGACTGGAAAGGGAGGGAGGTACTAGAGTAACAAAGGGTTTGGAGCACAAAAGAAAAGATTTAATATTTGATTCTGGAGATGAGGGGGCCTCTCAAGTTTATTTAATTAAGTGAGTGGCACAGTCAGACTTGAACTTTAGGAAAATCTTTTTAGTGGCTTAATGGAGAATGGACTGGAGTGAGAGGAGGCCTGAGATAAATAGACCCACAGGTAGGCCATTGCAATAGTCCACATGTGAAATGATGCATGGAGTGATAGTAGCGTCAGAGAATATGCTTTTATATTCTTTCCTATCCCACATACCACTCTGAAGGAAAAATAAAAACAAAACAAACTAAAGAAAAACCCTTATAATAAATAAGAGCTTTCCCAAAAACTCATAAAAATAAAATCTCTAAAAACTAATTCTGTAGCACTACTGATTTTATATAATTTGTGACTTCAGTTAGGATAGGAAATGTTAGTTTCCTAATCACTGAATTATTTTTTATTACTAAAGTTATTTTAGCTCAACTTAAGGATATCTTACAACACTACAAAAATCCATTTTTTAATTTCTAAACTTTTCAAATGCAACTATTTTTGCTACAATAAAGTGAAAAAGTTCTATCTTTCTATTATTGTTAAATATTTATGGGAACTTATGTTTAATAAGATGGAGGAAGAACTTTGGCAAATAGAGAGTTCAATATAAACTTTTCTAAGTCAAATTTTCATATACTGACTAGAAGACATTTGGGTATCTAAAGTTTTATTAATGAACAGTTTACTTATAGACCAAAGCAAAGTCTGAGAATTACACCATAGTTTTTATAGAACTCTAAACAATTAATTGTATCATTACCTGAGATTCTTCAGCCAATAAATTAAGGATGGCATACTGAGAAATACAATCCATATTACTAAGTTAACAATAGTAATATGCATCTTAAAATTATCTTCAGCATTATCAATGGCTAAACCTATAGGAAGTACATTTGGTTTTGGAGGAAGGTTTTGCTGAGATCCATCATTCTTCTCTGTTTCTTCAATAGAAGAATTTGTATTGTTTTCATTTCTTTCAGGGATATTCTGAATCTATGAATAAAACAAGAATTTTTCAAAAAGATATTTGTTATATTAAACAAAACAAGGTTTAAGATACTGTTATCTTTTAAATAAACTTACTTAGAAAACAAATCTGCATATAATACATCCTTATAACTGAGAATTTGCTTGATAATAGTATATATTATCTTTTTAAAAGCACAACTGAAAATAACTTCTGAGTCTTCTGAATTAGCCACTCTCAATTTTATGTCTAAATAGATCATCAAAAGATGATCTTTCTCTACATTTTTCTCCTTAACTCACAATAATCAAAATTTTAATCCAAGATGAAGGACCATAAATTTAAAGTTCTTCAAACTTGTTTTCAAAAAGTAATTTGGTAGGGACAGAATTGGATAGAGTAATTCATAGAATGACAAATGACAAATTTCACTGAAGTCAAGAAGAACTGGGCCTTGAAGGTGAGAGTGTAATTTTTCATGTCTTCATATTTCCTTAAAATTCAAGAAGCAAACAGTTGATGTTCAACGGTCTCAAAGACTAAAATCACCTCTTTTCTAGATGGTGTACAACTGAAAAATACTAAGAACCAGAGATGGTAACCATAGAGTTCTGAAAGCTAGAAAGGAACATGGATAAAGGATCTAGCAAGACATTAGGAAGATAGAAAGTGGTTAATGATTTTAAATGGGGTAATCAAAATGATCTATGATTTTCATAAAAATTAAGTGCAAATCGATTCCTTTCTAAAATGATAAATCGCTCAAGATGATGAAAATATATAGTATATTTTGCCAAAACAAACAAACAAACAAACAAAAAAACCAACTTACCACATCAGAGTTATTTTTCAGTATTGTTATGTTGGAGTACAAGTTAATAATCTATAAAAAGAAATGAATTTTTGTTTACAAAATTGCTTTGGATCAAGAAATACTTAAAATCCTTATAAAATTTATAAACATACCTAATTCCTCTTTAAATGGAGACTAAAAAAATCAGGGAGCAAGGGGATTCTATTTCTTCCTAATTAATTCTGTATTTTATGCTCCATAGAAGCTATTCTAAATGTCCTTTCTTTTTAAATAGCCCACATTTCCTCCTTCTCCTAACTTAGAAAATGGAGGTCGTGCAATGTGTCCCTCCTCTTCTCTTTTCTCTTCATCCTCCAAAGTTTGACATCTCCTACTTTCTACTCTTTTCTTCCTGCCTATTCTTCTTGCCCACTTGAATCACTTACTCATCTTCTACTATTTTCTCCACTGGGTTGCAAACTCAATTTTGCTCACTTGAATTTTCAGTCTCTTACTCTCTACTCTTTCCTTCCCTACTATCTCCAAACATGCTTGTCTCTTCTATCCTTAAAAAAAAAAAAAAAAAAAAAATCATTCACTAAATTATTATACTTTCTTGCTATATTATATTTCTCCTCCCTTTTTAGCCAAATTTGTTTAAAAAAATACTCTACTGCTGCCTGCAATCACCCTTTGCAATCTGGCTTTCTACCTCATTATTCAATTGAAATGACTTTCTTCAATTCTTAATTGCCAATTGTAATGTGTTTTTCCGCAGTCCTCAGTCCAACTGCTGGATTTCATCATATTCTCATTCTTTCTCATTCTCTCTCTCTCTCTCTCTCTCTCTCTCTCTCTCTCTCTCTCTCTCTCTCTCTCTCTCTCTCTCTCTCTCGGTTTTCCTTATTTAACTTTCTCTTGTTTTTCTCCAACATATTTGACTACTACTTTACTGGCTAAATGTTCACAGAACACTCTCTGTGAGTGGTAACCAGGACCTCTTCTTTGTCTGCCTAGTATTAAATACTTCCAGGAGTGTAACTATTATCTGTGCATATACTCTTAGATCTACCTATCTCTGCCCTTTCCCTTCTACTTTAGTCCTGCATCACCAAATGCTTGTTGGACATTTCAAATTGAATATCCCATAGATAGCTTAAATTCAACAGATCCAAGACTAAACTCATTATCTTTTCCCCTCAGCCTTCCTTCTTCCAAACTTCCCTGTTTCTGTAGAAGGTACTATCATCTTTCTGTTCTCCTAAAAACATAACTTCAACATCATCTTGGATTCACATTCCCTCACCCCACATAGCCAATTGTTGCCAAGTTTTATTGTTTCTACATTCATAACATTTCTTGCAATCAACCCTTTTTTGGTATTTATACAATTACCACATTAGGCCAGGCCCTTATCAACTCTTGATTAGATTACTACAACAGTCTCTTGACCGATTTCCTTGCCTCAAGGATACCATTTCAGGCCATTCTATACACTAATTATTTTTAAGCACATATCTGACTATTGACTCACCTACTCCAGAGGTATCAAACATTCTTGAATGAGGCCTGAATCAGCTTAAAATGTAAATGGCAAATAATTAACAAAATAAATAAAAATACAATAGAACATAATGTTACTATGTGGGTTTTAAAGTCAATATGTGGTTGTAGAGATCTTTTTTATAAGTTTTAGCGATTCCATTTCTAATTGAGTTTGTTACTACTGCATTATTAATCAACTTGGCCTCTAGAATAAAATAATAAAACTTTCTTTGTATTTAAATTTTTTCACAACCTGGTTCCAACTTATCTTTCTAGTCTCAATGACAATTACTTTCTGTCCTACCTGCAATGCAGTTCAACTAACTTCCTTTATTCTTCACATGATGCACTTCATATCCCCTGTGTGCCTTTGCAATGGCCATACTCTGCCATGAATACATTTCCTATTCAACTTGGTCTCTCAAAATCCCTTTCTTCTTTCAAGACATACTCAAGAATCATCTCTTGCATACAGCCTTTCCTATTCCCCCCATCAGTTGCCAGTGATCCACTCTAGAATTATATGGTATTTAATGACTTCATATTTATTATTTACATGTGATTTTGTTCTTTACATACTTATATCTGTTCTTGTTGTCTTCCCCACTAGAACTTAAGATCCATACAAAGGGATTTTCACTCTTTGCATTTGTAACCCCAAATTTAGATATAATGCCTGACACATAGTAAGTGTTGAATAAGTAACTATTAAGTGATTGACTAAGGGGAAAATGTAAGCAATGAAGGAAGAAAATAGTGGCTCTGAGAAGGATATGGTTGAGGCAATGAGATACAGCAATAACTAATATATAAGGAATGTACATAAGAAAAGTTGGGTGTTCATATCTCAGGGAATACCTCGATATAGAACATAAATTAATTTCTTTGTAATAATTTGGGAATCAGTTAACATTAGTCTTCTGTTAATGGTCTGTACTATAGAGATGAATCTGTATCAGGGGTTCTTAACCCTTTTTTATGTTATACCCTTTTCTGGTAATCTAGTTAAAACTTTAGAATTGTCCTCAGGATAATGTCATCTATAAACAGGAATATCTCTAGGAAATCTCTCTTCATTTGGACTCAATATCCTATATAGTAGAGACAAATGTACATTTTCCTGTTTTATGTTTCACTTAATATTATTATTAACCAAAGGGCTCAAAATTACTTCCAGTAAATCAATTTAGAAATCTTATATGATTATGACTATGCCTGTTGAAGGGCAACCTGTTGAAGGTTGTTAAAGATATTTGCTCTTTTAAAATAAATGTGTTTTTTTTTTTATGGTTCAGAATCATAAAAGATTGCCTATACTTCAATTTTGTAACTGTAGACTATTTTGTCTCTCAAATTTGAGGGAATTTACTTATCTATTAGGATTGCCCTCAATATCCATGTAAATTATCTTTATATTTTAAAAATATTTTATTAATACCTTGCTTTTAACATATCATTTCTATCTCCTCAAATGAACTCTTCTTTATGACAAAGAAAAACAAACAAAATTGAGAGAAAAACTGTGTCTGATGGCATAGCTAGTCATTTCTTCTCTAGGACTAAGACTGATCATTACTAATCAGTTCAAGTGCCTTTTAAGTGTGGTTTTCATTTACATCGTAGGAATCATTTTGAATACTATTCTCTTGTATCTACTTACTTTATATTTCATCATGTAAGTCTTGTCACTAAGATTTTATAGAGGGAAATTAGACATATATTTTTCCAATTACCTTTTCTGTAAAAAATAATGAAATGATTTTTCCTAAGCAGTGAGTATTGTTTCCTCTTTGAGGTACCTTGAAACACATCACCCTCAAAATTCTGTTACCTTCAGCTTAGACCTCTTCTGTACAGATTTTTTCTGTTTCAATTTTCCCTGCCTTTGTTTTCTTTTGGGCAAGCTCTCCTTCCTAGTATGTATCTAGGATACTGTAAGGATAGATGTGATGCATCATAGTAGTTGAAGGAGAATAGTTAGAAAAATCTTCACAGATCTTTTTCTTTTCTGATGTTTGTTGTCTTTCAAGTTTCATTCATAAATATTCTTGTGTTGGATGCTTATCAGATATCTTGTTAAATCAAATATCATGTCAAATATTTTGTTAAAACAAAGTTATGCCATAATACTGCTCATAATCCTCTGTCACCTTTTTTGTCTTATGTATGTGTTGATATTTTACCTGAGTTATCTTTGGCTACTATCTCTTGGCATCTAGCAAAGATAGTATTTATTATTTTGTTCACATAATTTCAGATCCTTTAGTTTCCTTGATGTAGTAATTGATTTCATGAATTGAATGTCCTGAGAAAATAGTAGGAGTCTATACTATTCTATTTTCAGTGTAAATAGTTAGTTTAGAGGGCAGTGGATAAAGTTCTGGTCCTGGAGTCAGGAGGATCTGAGTTCAAATTTGATCTCAGAAACTTAACACTTCTTAGCTGTGTGACCCTAGGCAAGTCACTTAACCTCAATTGCCTCTTTAAAAAAAGCTGTATCTTGCATACAATATCATTTTTTTAAACTCAGTAGTGACTCTGATCTTTGTTCTATAAAGTTAGTGGTATAAGTAATTAGTCACTGATTTATCAGCAGCAGTAATCATCAGTTTCCATTTTAAAAAAATGAAAACTGTTATCTTGGCAGCTAATTTTTTACTGATGGGGAAGTCTGTAGCGTGCTGTCGTCTCTAGAAGCTGCCGGATCGCTCTCTGGGAAGAGATCTGCTGTGTCTACTCAAATCTTTAAGACAGATTCTTCTTCCTGTAGTGAACCGTTGTCTCCAGGTAGTTGCTGTTAACTCTTGTCCTTATTAGTGACTTCCCTTCCTGCAGAGAGCCCCGTCAGGCCTGATGTAATGCAGAGAGTCTTCTTCTATCTCTGAGAGTCCCAACAGAAGAGTAATCCCAACAGAAGTCATTTTCAAATTATACAATTTCAAGGGATCCAGAGGAAGACTCCTAAGCAGGTTGGGTGGACACTCATAAGGAATTTATGGGAGAATATGCACAAGGATGATGAGAAAGCATGGCTGTGGAATGACATCCTTGAGGATAACATTTCCATTGATGAGATCACAGAACCATGAAAGAAGCAGTATTAATTTCCACAGGGAATCATTTATACTAATTTACTGCTATGCATAACAGCTATATCCAAAATAAGTAGGGAAGGGGGGGATGGTGGTGACAAAAAAAGCCTTTGCATAACAATGTTAAAAGCATATTAAATAAAACATATCAATAAAAGAAAAGAAATACTGCCTCTCCAAAAAAAAAAAGTAGTTCAGTTTACTAGTTGTTACAATCTTCCTGCACTATTATTACCTTATTTTATTTTACCTACTCTCTCAATTCTATATATAACCTAGCAAGCCATTCTAGGTAAGTAATCTTCTATATGTTCTGTAAGTTGACAGTTTTGTGCTTCAACCAATTTTTTCATTATTTGACTTGTCATCAATCTGTTCCAAGTATGTGTGGGCCACCACCTCCCATATCCCATGCTACTTTTCCCATAGCAACTATTACAGAAAATCTAGTTACTCTTTTCACATTTCAAGGTGGATTTTAACTCCTATTTTCCTTTTATCAAATTAGATAGTAGTTGTACTTAACACAGTGCCCAAAACATAGCAGGCTCTTAATAAATGCTTGTTCTCTCCTCTTTTCCTTTTTTTGGCCATTAAGCACCAAATTTTACTATACATTTTACAGCTTATTAAACCAATATAGTGGTCATAATAGTAGCAAAAATAATTTATAAACTCTTTTTGAGGAGTCTGTATGGAATATTTACTATAATGATGAGCACCTTCTAACATTCCAGTTAAAAGACTTTTAAGTTGATACCTTAAATACATAGTAAAGATAGATGAGAAGTATTGCAAGTGCTCCACAAGTTGTCCAACCAATTATTAGAAGAAGCATAATCAGAAATAATAATCTTGTTGTTATCAACCTGGAGTCATTAGGGATTTCAGAGGGTCTAAAATAACAAGAATACAGTCTTTTAAAATTCTTTAAAAAGCATCTCACATCCAGGAGAATAATTTATACTGTAACATCAACACTTTGATAATGAACAATTCTGAAACACTTAAAAATGCTGATCAATGCAATGACAAAGCATCAATGTTTCATAATTGAAAAAAAAAATGTTCATTTAAGCAATTCCTATGGCCATATATTAGAAACAATGTGGTTCCAATGGTCATCATTTTGGGAAAGATAAGTTTAAGAAAATTTTAGGTTTATAACAATCTTAAATGATGTTAATTGTTGGAATTTTAAAACTTTTAAGTACAAGAAGTATTTCAAGACATTTGTAATTAATTAAAAGTGTTTTCAGAGTTTCAGATTACAAGCAGAAGTAGAAATCAAAGTTAAATGTATTATCTATTCTATATATACATATTATAGCTAATAAGAACTAAAGTGGTGAATTTACAAAATAGAGAAGGGCAATTAGCAATGAAGTGGTAGTTCTAGTTATATACCTGTTGTGAAGAATAATCACCTTAATTTAAATCTTAAAGCCTAGGGTTCCAAATATTTTTAGTGAGAAGGGATTTTTTTTCATTTTTCTAAAAACTTGTGGAAGAATTGGATATAATTATATTTTAATGAAGTCAAGAAGCAGGGAATGATACTGAAAATACAATATCTGAGTATAGTACAAGCAAGGGGGAGGGAGTTACTTATAACTAGTTCATGCCAGAAATCCTAGCAAATGATCTAAGAGTGATATGATAAAGAGAAAATGGCATCATAAAACAGTTTTGAGGTGTGTAAGCAGAATATTAATTGGGAACCATTATGTTAAGATTTTACTATAGGTATGAGAATATAAAAATATAGTCCTAAAACTGAGCTACTCACTGAGAAAAATGCAGTATAGCCAAATTCAAATATATTTCAATTTACTTATATTTGCAAAAAAAAAAAAAATACAGAATATCTTAAAATGATTAACTATGATGATAAAAGTGAACAGTCATTAATTTGTAAATTATCTACAATTAATGTTTAGGGAAACATATAAACTAATCTTTAAGTTTCTCTTTTAAGAACACAGTTTATGAAACTATTTAATAGCTTTAATCTGTAATCTTAAATCTTAAAGAAGAAAGATTTAAACAATGATTGAAATGTGTTTTTATTTTTTTTTACCTGTTTAAAGTTAGCCACAGTGAAGAAAGAAGCCTCACAGATAAAGAAGAAAGTATGCCTCCCCAGTATGCAATACTTGTTCCAAACAGAAAGAGGACCAATGATACAAGTGGGAAACACATGCTTTGTGTATTCAGAAAAATGGCATCTAATTCTGGTAAGAAGAAACTATCCCAAATTTCTTTAAACCAATTATAGCTGTAAAGAAAAAAAAAGACAATATTTTAATTAAAATATCATGCTTATAGTCAGATATTATGTATGTACACATTTATCATTTAACTAGTCTAAACATGTTTATAGAACTCAATCATCATATTCATTTAGAACAGTCTTTTTTTAAAATCAAAAGTACATTAGTTCAAACTTAATCAAAGACCAGTATTTGTCCTATAGAGACACATTTTCAAAGACAAAGCAAAACTTTAAAGTAATTATCTAGGTAAAATAAATTTTGAAGGCTGTGTAGAGCAGGAGTTTTCTACCTTTTTTTGTGTGTCTTAGTCCACTCTGGTAATCTAAAGAAGCTCACAAAGCCCTTCTCAGAATATTTTTAAGTGAATAAAATAGAATACATGAAACTATAAAAGAAATCATTTATATCAACAATTACAAAAAATTATAAAAATATCTCAACAATTTTAAAAATGAATTCATGTTAAAAACCCCTAATTTAGGAAATAAGAATATACATTAAAATTTTAAACATTTATCAAATTGATTATTTAAATAACTATGTTTGTATTTTAATTTCATTATGACTTATAAAAGAATGCAGTTAATTTTTATCTATGGTAATAAAAGTGAGCAATTCTACAGATACCAAAATAGTCAAATAAACAAAAACCATTTGTGTTTAGTTGTTTTAAGTATTTATATTTTTTTTATTTAAAAAATTTATTCTATTATTAATTTACAGAATAAAACAGGCATTTCTTTAATACAGATAAAAAATGATTGCACATAAAAATTCTATTATGTATAACTTGCTATTCTTTCCCCCATCCTACAGATGGTTATGATTAGACACAAATAAATACATACATATATATGTACATACACATACACACATACATATATACAAACATATATATATATATATGTAAAATCATTCTATAACTATTTTTATTTATCAGTTATTTCTCTGGATACAGACAGCATCTTATTTCATATATATTTTGCAGTTAACTTGGGTATTTATAATAGTAAAAAATGACATTCCCTCAAAATTGTTTTCAAAACAATATTGCTGTTACTATACATAATGTTCTCTTGTTCTGCTCATTTTCCTCTTCATTATTTCATGCATCTATCCATGTTTTTCTAAGAGCATGGAACTATTTCTTACTGTACAGTAATATTCCATCATAATCCTATACCATAACTTGTTCAATTGTTCTCTGACAGACATCCCTGCAAATTCCAGTTCTTTGCCATCATGAAGAGAAATGGCATGTAGTATATGGCATATAGTACCATGAAGAGAGGTACTGTAAACATTTTAAAATATATGGGTTCTTTTCCTTTTCTCTAAATCATCTTTGGAAATAGACCTTGTAGGTCTGGATCAAAGGGTATAAGCAATTTAATTATTCTTTGGGCATAATTCCAGATAGCTAATTGGATTGGATCAGTTTATAAATTCTAGTAAAAATGAACTAATGTCCCATGTTTTCCATATGCCCTCCAATATTTGTCGCTTTCCTCTTCATTTTAGCTAATTGGATAAGTAAAAAATGATAGCTCAAGGTTATTTTAAGGTACATTTTTCTAATCAATAATGAATTAGAGCATTTTTATGTAACTAAAAATTGTGATTTCTTCATCTGAAAACTGCCTGCTTATATCTTTTGATTATCAGTTGGGTAATGAAAGTTTTTTAATATATTTGAGATATAAATAAAACTTTTATCTGAGAAAACTGTCTCAAAAACTTTTTCCTCAAATGTTCTGCTTTCTTTCTGATCTTGACTACATCTTTTATTTGCACAAAAACTTTTTTGAAATTATCCATTTTACCCCACACATTGTTCAACTACTCAAGTTTTATAAATATGTTTCATGTTCTTCAACTTTTTTTGCACTCTCTTTATATATCTAGATCATGCATTCATTTTGACTTTATCTTAATAAATTGTATAAAAAATGTTGGTTTATGTCTAATTTTCAGTCATACTATTTTATAATTTTCCCAACACTTTTTAAAAATCAAATAATGAATTCTTATCCCAAAATTTTAAGTCTTTACACTTATAAAATACAAGGTCAAATACTATATTTATTTGCTGCTATAAATTTTCTATGTCTAATTGTGTTCCACTGAACTACCTTTCTATTTCTTAGCCAGCACCAGACAGTTTTAATAATCACTACTTTATAATATAGTTTAAGATCTGGTACTGCTAAACTTCTTTCATATATATATGTATTTCATTTTCCTTTGATCTTCTTCACTTTTTGTTCTTCCAAATGAATTTTGATTATTATTTGTTCTAATCCAATAAAAATAATTTTTTGTATATAAATCAGGTTAGGTAAAGTTGTCATTTTATTATATTGGCTTCACTTGCTAATGAACAATTGATATCTATCCAACTATTTAACTATAATTTCATTTGTAGAAAACTTTTTTTTAAAATATTGTTTATATAGTTCCTGGATTTCATTTGGCAGCTACGTATTTTATACTATCTATAGTTATGGATTATTTCTTATTTCTTCTTGCAGGGTTGTGTTTGTGACACACATGAATGGTGACAATTTATGTGAGTTTACTTTATATCCTTCTAATTCTTTTTCTTCTCATGATACTACTTGGATGTCCAATGTAATATTAGATACTAGTGACATGGGGCAACCTTGTTGTACACTTGATCTTACTGAGAAAATTTCTAGTATATCCCTATTACAAATAATGTTTGCTAATCCTTTTAGATAAATTTTTAAAAATCAATCCACAGGGAAAATTTAATCTATGCCATTTTTAATAGAAATGAGTGTTGTGCTTTATCAAAAGCTTTTTTTGCATCTATTAATAAAACCATGTTTTACTTTTATCATTGATATAATAAATTATGTTAATAATAGTTTTCCTTCAAATCATTCCTATATGATTTGAATTCCTGAATTCCTGGGATAAATTCCATTTAGCCATAATGCATAATTTTTCCAATATATAATCTTTTAGCTAGTACTGTATTCAAGATTTTCACTGAAATTGGTGTATAATTTTCTTTCTTCATTTTTACTTTTCCTGGTTTAGGTATCAGTATTTGTTTTATTTGCTTTATAAAAAGAGTTTTGTAGAATCCCTTCTTTGCCTATTATTCCAAATATTTATTTAATATCAGAATTGATTTATATTTAAATGTTTGATAGAATTCACTTGTGAATCCATTTGGGCCTGTTGTTTCTTTTTCCTCAGGAATCTCATTTATAGCCTGTTCAATTTCTTTTTCTAAAGTAGGTCTATTTTAGGTAATCTATTTCTTCTTCTGGTAATCTAAGAAATTTATATTTTTATAACTATTTTTCTATTTCACTTAAATTATTAAATTTACTGACATATAATTGGGCAAATAACTCCTTAAAATTGCTTTAATTTCATCTTCATTAGTAGCATATTTATTTAGTCTTTTAATTTTTAAATCAGATATATTTATTTAAGACAAATACAAAATAGAAAAAACAAAAAGAGGAAAAACTGTCATGTGCATAGCAGAACATGAAAGGATTCAAAATATGTAACAATAAATCTCCATTTCAAGAAAACATATATAATAATAGAACACATTGTTTTCAGAACTATCTTTTCTTTTGTTCTCTGCTGTGTACTTTTTTACTTTATTCTTTTTTTTCCCCTTTCCTCCTCCTAACCTCTCACAAGTAGGCTACAGTTAAGCATGGATATATTTATGTATACATACAAACATGAGCACACACATATACAAACATACAAAGGTGCATACACTCATATACATACACATATACACTTAGATGTCTATAATCATACACATTCATAGAAATCTAAGGATTTTACTATGCTTGTTTATCCTGTTTCTCTGAAGGGATAGAAACATCTTACGTTCAAGTCTGTCCATATATTTCTAAATCCACCAACTCATCCTTCCCTTATTTAAATATTCCAACCGTACACTATAAAGTTGTTTTGAATAGTGTAAAACAAATTTGTGGCTGACATAATAATGTTCTCTTTTGACTGAATCATTTTTTAACTTTGACTTTGTCTGAGATCAATGATTACTACCTACCTCTATTTTTCCCCAATTTTATGCTTAATTGTTATTGTGTTTGTGCACTTATCTCTCTCTGCTAACTCTTCCATTTTACTTCCAACTGCTATCTTGCCTTGCTATTACTTAACTTCCTCTGCCCCATCAAGGATCCCTCTCATCTTTCCTTTTCTAATTTTCCCTTCCTTCTTTATTCCATTCCCATTAATCTACACACTTTATCCTACTCCCCTTAATCTACTGTTCTATATCTTGTCTTGTCCTATTCCCTTCTCTTCTTATTTCTTTATAAATTTTGGAGGGTTTTATAACCTTCTAGATTTATAAGTACTGTAACCCATTTCTGAGAATTACCAGCCCTCCTCCCCCATCTAATTCCTCTGTTTCAGTTCTTCCTCTTGAACATCATTCATATAGCATAATTACTATTTTTACCTTTTCCTACATGGTTTGCTTTTTAGAATCACGTCATACTCGGCTCTATCCCAATTTACTTTTGAACTATCCAATTACTATGACAATTTTAGACATATGGTTTATATATCCACAAATAAAATACGAACAATTTGTTCTTATTGAGTTCCCCAAAATTATTCTTTGATGTTTACCTTATATTTTTCTTGGCTTTTGTATGTCAAAATTTCTATTAAGTTTAGGGGATTTTTTGCAACAAATTCCAGAACACCAAGCAGTTCATTGAATGCCCAATATTTTTATGTTCAGGATGATGCTTAATTTTGCTGTATATAATATTTTCCATCACAACTCTAGTCTTTTGATCTTTGATATATAATAGTGCAAGATTTGTAGTCTTTTATTAAAGCCACTAATAGGTCTTATGTGACTCTAATTGTGGAAATTATTTTGTTGTTGCTTGTAAAATATTCTGACTCAATATGTCCAAAAAAATTAATGATCTTTCCCTCCAAAAGCCATATTACCTCTTAATTTTCCAGTTTTTATGAGAGGTACCACCATATCCTTTATCTTTATAACCCTGATGTCATCTTCAACTCTTCTACTTTCCACATAACAAATCAAATGCTAAATCTTGTCATTTCTATTTCACACCATCTATTTTATTTATATTCTTTGCTTTATTCACACAGCCATCATCTTCGTTCATGCCTTCATCTTCTATCACCTGGACTATTTCAATAGCATTACATTTTTGGATTTCCCTATCTCAAGTCTCTTCTTAGTCTAATATAGTTTCCAGATAGTCACTAAAAATAAAGCAAAGCAAAGATTTGTCTAAGTCAACCCCATACTCAAACTCTAGTGGCTCCCTATTATCTCTAAGATCAATTATAAACTCCTCTGCCTGGGATTTAACAGTCTTTACAACTTGTCCTCTCCTGACTTTTCAGTATTTTTAATACTTTTTCTTTTTATGTACTCTACTGTACAATCTTAGTAGACTATTTGCTATTCTCCACAGAGGATGTTCTACTTTCTGTTTCCCTGAAATTGCACCATCTGTATTTCATGATTATAATGTACTCTATTTTTGTTGTACTCTACAATATAAACTGACCTCCCTTCTTACTTCTGTCTCTTAGAATTCCTTATTCCTTCAAATCTCAGTTTATGTGTCATTGCACAAATCATTCCTGATATCCCTGGTTGGTAGTGCCCTCATTCTTAAAACTACTTTGAAGTTATTTTCTATATATTTATATATGTACATGCATTTATCTTCCCTATGAGAATCTGTTGAATATTTCAAATTTATCTTGTAAAAAGCTTGTTTGAACATAGTTGTTTATGAAGTATTTCCTCCTTTAGACTACAGACTCCTTGAAAGCTGGTACTGTTGCTATTTTTTATATTGCTAGGGCTTAGTACTACTATGTCTGGCATAAATTAGGAACTTAACAAATGTTTATGGGAGGATTGATTGGATTGAACTGTTTTTGGAAGCAACACCTTTGATGAAGTGGATGTTAGTTGATCATTTACTACGTGGGTTGTAAGGGATCTATCTGGCTTTTAGGTAAGAGCTAACTTCTAAAGTTAGTTACTTTCTACTCTGAGATACTGTGATTCTATGAAAGATGACTACACATTGATCCTGAGACTCTAAAACTCTATCTTTTCCACAGATCCTAACTATTATTTTATAATAGTGAACTGGGATGAGTTCATGTTTTTAATTTCTGTACTTATTCTCATTTTTTCCTAAAAACTTAAAGAATAATATGCATTAAGTCTAATCAGTTACCCTGTTTCTTACAAATCTTTTAGTTTGAAAAGGATGACTTTGTTCTTTAATTATTAGCTTCTTTTCTAAATTTCTTATCATAACTATCCCCATAACTTTGTATTTCCCTTTTATTGGTCATTCTAAAAGTCTTTTGCAACTATCAATGCTGAAAAATTATCCATGCATATATCTTGTAAATAAAAATCTATAATAAAAATTTTTTTTTAAAAAGTAGGTGCTCATCAATTGATGAATGGTACATGCAAACCTAATGTAATAGAATACTACTACGTAGAAAGTATTGATAAATTTAAGTAACATTAGAGGAAAATAAAAGGAAACAAAATAGCAATATATGCGATGCAACAATGTCAATACAAAAGTCATAAGAAATATAAGCAAATAACTAAAAAACTTAAATGTTCCCAGATAATAGATAACAAAATACCAAGTTCATTCTTCAAGGAAAGGCAGTAGATGAAGAAAGAATGTTGCACACAGTGTCAGAATGATTATTTTAGCAGTTGTTTCTGCTGAACTTATTCTTTGTTAAAAGGAAAATTCATGTTGGAACAGGAGAAGATGGCTAATTTCTAGGACTGACTATAAACAAAAGTATCATGACCCTTATTTCAAAATATGAAGTATTTCAAAATATAGTAACAGAACTTGTCTAATTTCTTATTATATGCTACAAAAGACAATTGCAAATAAGCCAGTTTGTGAAGGAAGGGCAATAACATGGGGAACTGATATTTACCAAGTGGCATGCTGTTTTAGCCGCTAAGCAAAATTAAGCCATATGAAAAACATAACTCACCCCAACATGAATTTCATAATTATTACAAAAGGATCAACTTTGTATGGCTTGGCTTCTCTATCCAACATAGTGGTATAATCTAAACAATGGCCTAGGAGAAAATTTAAATAGAATTCATTGTAATTAAGCATGAGTTATTTTAGAGAATTGCCAATAAATGCAATATTTTTAGTTTTAAGAACAGTACTTGTCTTTAACAGCCAGAGTAATATCTGATGAAGAACTAAATTATTTTAGAGATAATCTGATCCATTCAGCCTTTTAAACAAAAATATGATAATAGTTGACATTTATTAACACTTTACAATTTACAAAGCAAAAATTTGCTCTTTACAACAATCTAATGAAAGGAATTTAAGTATAATACTTAATAATTATAAATATATAAATGACTTATAAATGAGTCAACCAAGGATCAGAAAGTTTAAATGACTTGTCTATCCTCATCTAGCTAATAAGGAGCAGACAAATAATTTGAACCAAGCTCTTTAAATGCTATTTTTGTTATCCCACAGATGTCTCTAACTCAAGGAAACAGATTTTAAAAGAGGCAGCTTTTAAAGGGGACAGTTAGATGGCACAATGGATAGAGCATTGGCCCTGAAGACAGGAGGAAATGAGTTCAAATCCAGCCTCAGACACTTAATACTTCCTAGCTCTGTGATGACTCTATGTAAATCACTTAATTCCAATTAAACCAAAAAAAAAAAAAAAACAGAACAAGAGGCAGTCTGAGACCAAACAAGATGGCTGATTGAGATGACCTCTAACATCAAAGCCTCTATGTCTAAATCAATCATACTAACAAATTAGCCAAACATTCTATAATGTGTTCTCTACATCTGAGATTCAAGAATTCTTGAAGGGCATGATACAAAAAAGAAATCAATAAACAATTAATAAATATCTGGATTCAGGCCAGTGAACTATGCTAGGCAATAAGAGAGATAAAAGAGATAAAAAAAGTTTATCCTCAAATGGCTTACAGCTTGGTAAGAAATGGGAGAAACCTTAGAAGTTCCCCCTCATTTTACAGATAAAGAAATAGGTCAAGAAAGGTTATTGATTTGCCCAAGGTCATACACGTAGCCAACCAGAGCAGAGCCACAATGCGCTAACTTCAAATAGTTTTTTTCTCTCCTTTCCCCTACTCTTAGAATTATATGTCTTCACAAAATGAAAGGTAAATGTAGTCAGCTGAATGAGAGCATAAACAGCAAAAATAATTTTTGTGGGGGCCAGATAGTTCAGAAAATCATTAGCAAGACTTAAGACAACAGTTATGACAGTGGGGTTTAGGGATTTATTTACCAGGCTTTGAATCTATTTGTCTATGCATTTTACTAGCACAACTCTGGATTCTAGGCTCAAAAGAAGAGGTACTAGAAAGGGTCTCGAAAGTCATTCCAGTTTACTCTCTTCATATTACAGATGACAGGAGATATGGCCAGAAATTTTAAATTACTTGCCCAAGGTCTCAGAGATAAGAAATGAAAGAGATGGGATTCAAACCTTAGTTCTTTGATTATAAATTTCTCTCACAAAAGGACTGATGTGACTAATATATTTGGAGAAAATATCTAGATAGTCTTCTAGAACATGTCAACTATTTAAAAATTAGCTTATAGAAGAAGGGAAAAAAGAAAAATAATCTGTTACTATATGGCTAATTTTTAAAGTTCTTTTATTCCTCTGAATTTAAAATATTATTGCAATAAAATGGACTAACAGCTGCTTCATTATAAATAACAAATAAATCTTCATGGACATTCTTACCTACTGAAATTAGAGACTGTAACTGTCCTCCATAAGTAAGGAGGATACTAGACATGATATAGGCAGGAAGAGCTCCACCATGGAATCGAATTACCTAGAAAACAGATAAATCACAAGATATTTCCAATTATTCAAATTGTTGATGAAAATATACTCTCACATGCAATAAAAATGCAATTTTTCATTATCTGTTTAAAAATATGGCCATATAATTAATCACTTTCAACAAAGAAAACTAAAAACGATGGCTCTAGACACAATAAATATTATAAATTTGTTATAATATGAATGTTATCTGAATTTTGCCAAAAATTTGGGTAAGGCAATATACAGTTTGGTTAGAATGTATTACAAACCTATTTTCAAAGATCTAATTCAAGTTAATTCATCTGCTAGTCTTTCCTGATTCCTATATTTCTATTTCTCAAATACAGGATTCATACCTTTGATAGATATATGTACTTTTTTTTTTTTTTTTTTGCAAGGACTTCTCTAGCTTTTAGCTTCAAAATACATATTCCCTGCAGCTACTTGAATCCTCATATATTCTTCATTCAGTAAAGTCTATTAATATGACACGACAATTTTGTTAATCACCATTTCAAGAATTTGTATTACTGCATTCTCATGAAAACTTCATTTATACTTAGAAACATCATCATCTGATGTTTCTGAAAACATAATAAAATCCTTAATTTTCCCTCAAACTTGACTCTGTTCTTGATTTTAAACATAATTCTATGCACAAGAAACATTAAAAATTATATCCTTAATGCTATGAAATTGAAAACTATCTAAGTACATACTGAAATCAACTTTCTTATAAAATGTCTTTACTAGTTTGGCTCATGTTGAATAAGCAAAAATGAGATGCCAGATAGATATATTACCAAGCAATATTATGCCTTGGTCATGATCATTATCAGAGCTATATGTGTCTAGTAACAGACTACCTTTGCTATCCCTGAGAAGGCCATGGTTCTGAAATATTCATTCCCTGTAGGTACAAAATTAGAGTAGAACTGATCAGAAAAAAAGTTATTATGTTCTTGTATGAATCAGCATGTGCTCTGTTGAGCAACATATACATGTGGTAACTTTTTAAAATCTAAGGTAATTAAGCTTTTAAATCAGCAATTTTGCTTTATGTAAGAAGGCAGCAGTGTCCATCAATAATATTCAGCTTAAACCCAGGAACACTTTACTCATTGGTTCCTATCAGGGTAAAATATGGCAAGCACTTCCAAATTAGACCAATGTTAACTACGCTATAAAACTGTTCAGATGTCTAGTGATATGACTGAGCAGATCACCTTCACACTTCAAAATAGCAAGAAATGCATTTTAGTAAACAGTAGGAAAAGAAAAAAATGTGGATATCACATTAATAGGCTCTCCAAAGATGTATTTCCTGCTCCATGTTCTACATGCTGATAGCAGTGCATAGGGAGGCCACGAGAGGCTGTATGATCAGGTGGCATAGATTCCCACCAAGAACCTTCAAAAGCAACACAACTGACATTCCTTAAAGTTTGTTTTCAGCAGCAATGCACCAGATTCCTTTATTCTTAGGCAAGACGAAATTCATGGATCTACTTGAGCAAACCCTAATTGTGACCTACATGAAAGAAATGTAGTAGCACTGAAAAAACACAAGCTCAGGGGCTCTGTTCCAATGATATCTAGGTTCCAATGTTAAAAATGTTAAAAAAAAAAAAAAAAAAAAAAAAAAAAAAGAAAAGAAAAGAAAGAGAAAAAGAAATCCCAATGTTAAAACTGAAGAAAATTGCTAACTATAGCACTGGTTTAAGTGCCAGACATTTGCCTAACTTTCTCTCAGATGCTCAAAATAATCAGAAAAGCAAATTAGCTTTAAAAACCACTAACTACAATAATGAAAATGAGAGAAATTCTAACAGAAGCCACAATGATGAGGTAACACAACTCAGCAAAGAGTGAAGAGTACAGGAAAAAATACACACTTTTTTAGATATTCTCAGAACAAAATTCAAGAGAAGAAAATTATGTAAAAGCTACAACTAGAATTTCAAAAAAGAAAAGAAAAGAAAAGGGAATGGCCACAAAACCCCAAGAATAATTGGAAAGCTTAAATAATTTAAAAAGTAAGCAGACTAAAGAAAGAGTGAAATTTGAGTTCTTAAACCCCAAAAATGCAATGTTGGCCAAAGAATTCCTGAAAAAATGAATTTAAAAATTTAATAGTACAAGAAACATTAGAAAAAATTAGAAAGCAAAATTGGAACAGAAGAATGTGAGAAGTTAAGTTTGAATGGAAGGATGAATTTAAGAAAGAAATGTATTAAGAAAAACGAATGATGAAGAAAAATGAGAAAAATTTAGTGAGATTCAGGTCTGGGTTGGAAAAGAAATATACTAGAATCAGATTGTTCTAATCAATATAAGGTACAATATCTAAAGCTGTTCTCTTTTTTTCCTTTTAAATAAAGAAAAACAATAGTATCTACTACAAAGAAAACTTAATAATTGGTCAGTTAACTAGCATTTTAATACCAACTATGTGCTTAGCATTCTGCTAAGTACTGGGGATATAAAGAAAGATTAAAAAAAAAATTACCTGATCTTAGGTCCTCTATCAAGGACTAAAGGAAGGTGGATGGGCAGCTAAGTGGTGGAGTGGATAGAATGCTGGGTCTGGAGTCAGATGCCTCAACTTCTGCATTCAAATTACACCTCAAACACATACAATCTGTGGCAAGTCAGTTTTTGTCTGAGTTTCCTTATATGTAAAATGAATCAGAGAAGGAAAAGGCAAACCCACTACAGTATCTTTTCCAAGAAAATCACAAATGAGTTCATGAAGAATTGTAAACAACTAAAACAAGAACAGAGGAGAAACAGTGGGTCATGATAGTAATGGTATTGACTCCCCTGACACATGAAGCTGGATCTTGTCCTCATAAAAAGGTGTTTTACTATTTCAGTATAGCACATAAGTCAAATACAGAATGCCCTTTTATCTTTCTGCCTTAAAAAGAAACTTCCAGAAAGTACTATACTGAATTACATAAAATATCTTCAAATCTCTGAATCAAAAGAAGATTTACCAAGATATAATATCCCGATTAATAAAACAACATAATTTACTTAGTCTGATTTAGGAAAATTATAGTTCTCAGTGAGTCAAAAATCCTATATTCCACCTCCAAAAACAAACTATGTCAAGATGAATGAATTAAATTAAATTAAATAAGTATTTAAAGAATAAATGAGAAAGTTAGATGATAAAGTAGATAGAGCTCAATTTAGAATTAGGGGGATCCAAGCCCACGACAAACAGGCAATCTCCAGCAGCCAAGACTTCCACAGGCTTCAGCATAGTCCCAGGCAAATGGGCAGTGGCCAACCCTACAGATGCCTAAGCACATAAGCAACAGGTCAGGGGCAGCTCCTGCCACATGTTTTAGCATAGTATCAGACAACCTCAGATTAATAGATCATGCTTCATGATAGCTCTGGGGAAACAAAGAAACATTCCCTCTTATCTCTCTCCCCCCCACCTCAGCACACACCAGACACCAACACTAAAACTGTAGATCAGCACCAGGTAAGCAACCACATCTCTTTGGTTTCCAGCAGAGCCAGCCACACTCTGCCCCACACACCCACTTGATTCAGCACCAGATAGAAAAGTCCCATGTAGGCTTCTGGGCAACATCAGTGCAGCACCAGGTAAACAGCCAGGGTCTGCAGCCCTTGGCACAAAAAGCCTGAGACAGTGACCCTTCTACTCCAACAGCAGAGCTAAAATTTTAAAGAAAGGAAAAAGGTCATAAAAGATGAGCAAAAATAAACAACAACAAAAAGAATGTGACCAAAAAAAGTTATTATGGCAGCAGGGAAGATCAAGACACAAACTCAGAGGTGATAAAAATGTCAAAACACCTATGGACAAAAACCTCAAAGAAAAATGGAAAGGAGTCTCAAGCCCAGAAAGAACTCATGTAAGACCTCAAAAAGAAGCTTGAAAATCATATAAGACAGGTAGAAGGAAAATTGGGGAAAGAATTGAGAATGATGCAAAAGAATTATTTTTTTTAAAAAATCAATGTTTGGAAAAAGAAAACAACTGCTTAAAATGCAGAATGAGCCAAATAGAAAAGGTGATAGGAAAAAACCACTAAACAAAACAACTCCTTAAAAAGTACAACTGGCTAAATAAAAAAGGAAGTACAAAAGTTAACCATAGAAAACAACCCCTTAAAATTTAGACTGGGCAAGTAGAAGCTAATGATTCTATGATACATCAAGAATCAACCAAATACAAAAATGAAAAGCAGAAGAAAATGTAAAATATCTCACTGAAAAAACAACTGACCTGGAAAATGAATCCAGGAGAGAATTTCAGAATCATTGGATTATCTCAAAGCCATAATCAAAGGTCAAATGAAGCCCTGAAAAGCATTTTTCAAGAAATTGTCAAGAAAAACTGCCTGATATCTTGGAACCAAAGAGCAAAGTAGATATTGAAAGAATGCACCAATTACCTCAGGAAAAACTCCAAGCCAAAATAGCCAAAATTCAGAACTATCAGGTCAAGGAAAAAATACTGAAAGTAACCAGAAAGAAACAATTGAAATATTGGGGAGTTACAATCAGGATTACAAAAGACTAAGCAGTTATAACATTGAAAAATTAAGCATAATACAGCAAGGGAAAAAATGGTCATTAATTAAAATAGAAGTACTTCAAGCTTTTAAAAGGAGACCAGAATTAAACAAACAAACAACAAAAAAAAAAGGTAAAAAATAAAAGAAAACATAAATTATTTAATAGAGGTAGTTGTTTATATCCCTATATGGAAAAAATGTTATTTATAGTTCTTAAAAATTATACCACTGGAGGCAGCTAGATGGTGCAGTGGATAGAGCACCAGCCCTGAAATCAGGAGAACCTAAATTCAAATCTGTCCTTAGACACTTAACAAGTCCTAGCTGTGTGACCCTGGGCAAGTCACTTAATCCAAAATTGCCTCAGGAAATATACATATGCCACTAATAACAAAGCTAGCAAGAATATACATAGAGGTTATAGGTATAAAGTGAAATTAAGAGAATGATATAAAAAATTATCAAGGAATGAAAAAGAGTAAACTGGGTACAGAAGGAAGAGAGAGGTAGAATGGGATAAACTATTTCAGATAAAGAAATAAAAAGATCTATTATAGTGGAGGGGAACATGAGAGGATGGGCTACAGACAATGCTTGAACTTTACTGTCATTAGTATTGGCCCAAAGAGGGAATCATATACACAATCAGTTGCAAAAAGAATATCCAACAGGGAAGTAGGAGGGAAGAAAAATAAGTTAAAAGGGATGGGGGCTAGCAAACTGAGAGAGGCTAGGGCAGATCCAGGGAGATGATAAATGGAAGCAAAACACTGTTGATGAGGGAAAGGGCAAAAGAAGAGAGAATACAAAAAGGAGGAGGACAAAGATGGAAGGAAATACACAGTAATAATTATTGAATGTGAATGGGTTGAATCCATGAAGTGAAAAGCAGACAGAATGGATCAAAACCCACAATCCTACAATATGTTGTTTACAAGAAGCGTAGCTGAAACAGATAGGCACACACAGAATAAAAAAGGTAGCACTATTTTATAATGCTTCATCTGAAGTTTAAAAAAAAAAAAAAAAGGAGAGATTGCAATCCTGATCTCAGACACAGTAAAAGCAAAAATAGACTGAATTAAAAAGGATAAGGAAGGAACTCATATTTCACTAAAAGATACCATAGACAATGAAGCAATATCAATACTAAACATATATGCAAGAAGTGGTATAGAATCCAAATTCTTAAAGGACATGGTCAAAATGGATGCATGATTTAGACATAAAGAGTGACATCATAAACAAACTAAATGAGCAAGGAATAGTCTACCTGCCAGATCTATGGGGAAGGGAAGAATTCATGACTAAACAAGAAATAGAGGGCATTTCAAAATGCAAAATAAATAATTTTGGTATTATTACATTAAAACCCTTTTGCACAAGATTAAAGAAAAGCAGAAAGGTGGGAAAGAATCATTATAACACATTTAAAAGTCTCATTTCTCAAAAATAAGACTATAAGTCATTCTCCAATTAATAAATGGTCAAAGGATATGAATAAGCAGTTTTCAAATAGAGAAATCAAAGCTTATCTACAGGTCTACAGGAATAGGAAGAAATGCTCTAAATCACTGATAAAAGAAATGCAAATTAAAATAACTCTGATGTACCATCTCCCACCTATCTGATTGGCTATTATGGCAAAAAAGGAAAATAATAAATTGAAGAGAATGTGGGAAAATAGGGATACTAATGCATTGTTGATGGAGCTGTGAACAGATTCAACCATTTTGGAGAGCAATTTGGAACTATGCCCAAACTGCATACCTTCTGAACCAACAGTGCCACTACTGAATCTGTAATCCAAAAGAAAACATAAAGGAGGGAAAGGGACCCACATCTACAAAAATGTTTGTAGCAGCTCTTTTTGTGGTAGCAAAGAATTGGAAATTGATGGGATGCCCATTAGTTGAGGAATGGCTGAATAAGTTATGGTATGTAGATGTAATTTAATACTTCTATGCAATAAGAAATGATAAATAGGCAGAATTCAGAAAACCTAGAAAGAGGAAAAACAAATTGAGGCAAAGTGAAATGAGAAGAACTATGAAAACACTGTATACAGTGTCATCGTTGTGTGATGAAAAATTATGAATGACTGATCTCTTCTCAACAACACAAGTACAAGGGACTGATGAAGAAAAATGCTATCCATATTCAGATAAATAATTGATTGATTATGAATGCAGATTGAAGCACTTTTCACATATTCTTTTTTGTATTTTTCTCCTTTTTATCTGTTTCTTCTTTCACAACTATGACTAAATGGAAATGTTTTACATGACAGCACAGGTATAACCTTTATTAAATTGTCTAATATTTTTGGCAGAGGGGAGGAAAGGGGAAAAACTTGGAACTCAAAATCTTGTAGAAATTAATACTTAGGGGAAACTAGGTGGTGCAGTGGATAGAGCCCCAGCCCGGAAGTCAGGAGGACCTGAATTAATCCAACAGTTCCTAACTGTATGACCCTGGGGAATGTCACTTAATCCCAACTGCCTTAGCAAAAAAAAAAAAAAAAAAAAAAGAAAAGAAAAGAAATTAATGCTGAAAATTGTCTTGATATGTAATTGGAGGGAAATACTATAGATAAAAAAGAAAAAAAAAAATTAAGAAGATCCAAGACTAAATCCTGCTACAGGTATTTGTTAGCCAGTCCCTTAGTCCTTTCTCTGCCTCAATTTTCTAATCTGTAAAATGAAAATAATAATAGGACACACTTCAGAGTGGTGAATATCAACTGAAATAATGTGTGTAAAGCATTTTGAAAATCTTAAACTATTATAGAGATATTAGTTAAAAAAAATATCTTCTACATAAATGTTCTCAAAAAACTCAAAACTATAACATCAAAACAAATTCCTTTTATGAAACAAATATAGTCTTGATAGTCATATCAGGAAGAAAGAAAGAAATACATTAATATCACTAAAATAAAATAAAATATTGGCAAAGATATCATAGCAATATCATAAAAAATTTTTAAAATATGACAATTGTTTTTATCACAGATTGCAAGTAAGATCCAACATTAGAACAGGTATAAACAATAACTTTTGAAAAAAACTAAAGCACTCATTTATGCCCAAAACACTAAAACCACAGGTACAAGAAATTTCTTTGCTGAATATGATAAAATGATTATGTGAAACCAAGAACTGGTATTATTTGTAATGGAGAAACACTGAAAAATGGTTTAAAAAGTCATGGGTAGATCAAGAATTCCCACTGTTTCCAATATTATTTGATGTAGTTGATGTAAACTATGATTTTTGGGGTAAGTGGTCCTGGGTTAGAAATCTCAAATCCCTCAGTTTAGGGCTCTACCTTCCTGCTTTTAAGAGGAACTCCCTGACAGCAATCTCCTCCTTCAATTCAATTGGAGATCTTGGCCTGAGGCATAATCACTACTCTCTATTGAGTTGAAAATTAGTCCCTCAAATTCATCTGGAGATTGGACCCTAGCTCAGGGACAGAAACCTCCACTATAACCAAAGCTGTGTACCCAAACCTTTGCAAAAAGTCCCAAGAGGATTTTGCCCACTGAGAAAGTTGCTTTCTCAGTGTAATAAACCCAATTTTTGCCACAAACCTAGTCATTAGGGATTGTGAATTCTTTTGAAAAGCCGGCTACATCAGCCAGGGAACCCTACTACTGTACTTCAACTAGTGCTAGAAATGCTAATGGTTATAACTACTATATACGACTATAACAACAAAAAAGACAAAAATAAACGAATAAGCATAAGAAAAAATGTAAGGGCCCTTTAAATGGGCAGACACGGTGCATCGGGAGATTGAGGCCCAGAAGTAATCTCTGTGGATATTAAGACTGCTTTGTAGGTGGGATCTTGGCCATGATGAGATAGTTTCGTAATGGGTGACTCTCTCGTTGATTGGCTGTGTGTGTGACCTCACAGGCCCTTTATAAGCCCACTGCAGGCAGCAGTTGCTCTCTTTAACCTGGCGCTCTTCACCCTGGCTCCCTAGCCTGGGTGGCCAAGCCAAGATGGGTAGCCGAAAGAGGTAAGGATTTTGGTAGTGAACACGTGGGTCTTCTGACCAGGTGTTCACTCGGGAACCAACAAGTCAGGGCATCAGTCAGGGCATTATGTGAGTAGGTATAATAAAGGCTTTTAAGATTACACGCGGCTATTCTTGAGTGCGCTACCGGTTATTAAGCTATAGATTCAAGAGATTGTAGCCAGAGACCTTTGAAGGCCTCAGAGGAGGCGATCCGGGTAGAGTTCACACTGCAAAGGTCAGTGGTCAAAGGTACTCTGTTGGGTCTAGGACAGACTAATAATTGTAACTGCCAGGAGAGCATGCTACAAAAAAAAGTAGGCAAAATTATTATTTTTTTTTTATTTCAGATGGTAGGATAATTAGTGAAAAGCAATAGTTTCAAATAATAGTTTAAATAAAGTGGGAGAATATAAAATACACACACAAAATTATGACTAAAAATATTACTAAGAAAACTCAGGGGAAAAAAAAAGAAATTATATTTAAGTTAATAAGAAAATACAATGTCCCAAAGGATATTAACCC